>NW_027103001.1:0-300000 GCF_036373705.1 Amia ocellicauda | reverse complement strand
AAAGAAAATAACAGAAATGGAAGATCATCATAAACAGTAATGTGAATTGAGAGCAGAAGTTGTGAAAAATACGATAGAATTAATAGAACTACAAGGCAAATTAGAAGGGCAAGAAAAGTGGTCAGAAAAGGTGAAGGTGTAGGTGCGCGATGTGCTGCCGTGTTAGGAGCGCGTCGCGACACAGATCACTCCGAGGACGACAGGCCCGATTGGGATGATTTAGATCGCAAAGCATGGGAATATGAAAAAGGAGGTTTTGCTAGCGCTCCTCCCCCATATAATCCGGAATATAAATCAATCACTGATTTTGGTTATAATAATACATTGTATCCAGATCTGACCGCTCTGAAAACGGTCCCAGCTGCACCCATGCAAGTCAAAACTAGACAGAGTAAAGAGGAAGGTCAATCAATAGTCTATACGACTAAAACCCATGTCCCCTTCTCCCCAGGAGAAAAAGAAATGATATGGGCGTCCCTCCCAAAATTAAAACCAAACCAGGGTAACACAACTTTTTGGGATATTCTAGATGAAAAGATGGTTATTCACCTCCTTCACCCGCACGATGTACACATCATCGTGAAGGCTAAATGTCCGCCCAACATTTGGATACAGTTACTACGAGAATATCAGACCGGGGAGTGGGCTAATGTAGCCTCTACAGATGAGGAGGAAATAACAGAACTTTTTCACAATGGATCAAGAAAACTGAGATAGTGAAATAATGAAATAATCGAGTGGGATTATTTGACATTTTATGCTAAATAATCATAAGCTTAAATAATAAGTTATAAGGGCTGTTTGAGACACTGCAGGGTCAATAAAACATGCCACAGATCGGATATCTGAATTATCTTTAGATATCAATGTGTATGTGCTTTGTGTGTTTATGTATATGTATAGTTTGAAGGTGATATAAGGTAAATGTCTATGTTTTGGCAATCATTTTAGAATTATATTTAAAAATGTAACAACAGATTTATCATATTCATGAGGATCTTTGGCTCTATACAGAGTGCCTCAAGCATCAGAAATCAGAAAGAAAGACTATTATAAGAAAAGTAATCCAAAATATACATTGAATAAACAGATGGATAATAATAGTAATACATAAATAGTCATGGTGTCTCCACAAGAAGAACCAGAATTTGTTTGTTAAACATCATGTTATGGACAAGCTCTGTCAAAAGTCAAATTCAAGGAAACGAAAGGCTAGAAGAGAGCCTGGTGCAGCCCTGACAGCCTGTGAAAGCAGGAGAATGTAAACAGTCTGGTGACATGTTACAGTCTTTCAGAAAATGTTTGGTTATTGGTGCCTAGCATATAATACCTGAAATGAAAGTCAAAGTAGACCATGGTTTTAAGATGAGTGATGTAGGAAAAGGGTAAGATACCGCAGAAGTATAAGATTACAACTATAGAATAAGTAAGCTCAAGTAATATAAAATGCTTTACAGGAGAAAAGGAAGAATGGAAAGGAAGAGTAAAAGAGAAGGTGTCCTAGGATTATGGGAATCATTATTGAGATCAATGGCCTATTGGCTAATATTTTGTTAGGTACATATATGACTTCAATAAACGAATAATGGAGTGACATCTGTATAAATATAAATAAAACATATTGATAAAAAAACCTGAATACATTTCTTGTAAGAAATTAAGAATAGGAGAAAGAATAGCTGTTAGAATGCAGAGCAATGTTGACCAAAGTTGAAGAGGGTTTGAGTAAGTTGACGAGGGTCTGAGTAAGTTGATAAGGCTTGGGAAGCAGGAAAAGGCGAGTTTGATGTGTGTGAGACAAATGTGCTGCCACTTTTAGCACAGAGAGCTTCTGATGGTGATTGAATGAAACGTGGGAAAATACGGACGTTACTGAAGATATAACTTGATGTAGAATAAATGAATAAATAATTGAATGAGATATGAGTTAGTTTAAAGTCTAATGTCATGAAACTTTGACTGTATGGAAATAGTTCTTTCACAAACAGTAATACCCTATCAATTAGGAAGGAAGTCCATAAATAAACCAGTGTAAGGGATTGAGATTAGGGAACTGCCTTATGAGTAAATGCAAGTGTTCTACTACAAACGGTGCAACAGTGTCTATAAACTAATGTCCTGGGATATAAGGAATGGTTACATTACTAGACGCAACACCACTTTTGCAACAGGGCCTAACCATCCTCACTGCTCCCTGGACAAGTCGGTGGCTCCCCCTGTCCAGTCCACGGTCCCTGTCACCCCCTGTGTCTGGACCGGACGGACCCCCACTTCTACCATGTCTGGATATCGGAACTGGAATGTCGCCTCATCCTCAGTGATAATGTCCTGCTGGTCTATACGGGAGAGTCTAGCCAGTGGGCAGCGCTGGGGCACATCTACAGGGTAGGGGAAAAGATTTAACACTGGCAACGGGACCCTACCCTGGCATACCCACGTGATGGTCCGTGCCACCTGCCGCTCTCGCTCCTCATCCCAAGCCTCGATCAGGACACAGTATTCCGCTATGTGGGGGAACTCTGGCACCTGTGCCCACAGCACCATCTCACTGCAGGGCGGAATCTGGACAGTGGACTGCCGGGTCAGCCTCGTTAACGTTAATGTTAACCCTCTTCTCGCTTTCTCTGTTTGCCGGTTTCCCTGTTTGCCGGTTTCCAGCTGCCCTGCCCACTGCATGGAGGAATACCCAAGCAACACAGCGCCCAGGTTAGTAGGTCCAGTATGTAATCAGACACTGTAATGTTCAATGTCTTTCCTCGATCGCTTATAATCCAAGGAGGGGAGAGGGGTGGGCACAGCAGGAAATCACTCGCAGCTTGGCGTCTTAAACTTCTCTACGTTTCCACACTCCATGGAAATCAGCGAAACCAAAGGTGCACTCACTGTAGCCTCCAGAGGAATCCATCTCTCTCTGCTTCTGTCCTAGTGATGGGAATTCCGGCTGGTTTCAGTGAGCCAGACCATTTGGCTCAATTCAGCAATAAGAGCCGGCTCTTTCGGCTCCCAAATGGCTCTTCATTTAGTACCACTTCTGGCTTTTATAATTCAGGCAAATTTAGCAATGTTTGGACCTATGATTGGTATGTGTGCACATACATCACTTATTCAATGTAATTATACTTAATCTTATAATTTCCAGAATACCATAATTTACATGTTTTGTATTAAAAAAAAAAACGTAAATCATGTGAAAACATCAAACACTATTACACATGTGTATTGAACGTTTTATTTATATTGAACTATCCAAAACACAAACCATTCCAAGCAAACCACACTCAAAATGGAACCATATAACAAATAAAAAATGAATTACAATGCGCATAACGGCAGCATCCAACAGTTCTAGATGTATATATTACCAGTGACCTTGTCTTTAGTGCAGACTGGCATTAAGAAAGTCTAAGTGCCTCATCTTACAGGGGCTGATCCGGTTTCTGTTATTATCTGCCCTGTTTTGGAGAAGATTCTTTCTGAAGGGACTGATGTTGCTACGATGCAGAGTCTCCCTGCCATCACCTTGACCAGTCGTGGGTAGACTGAAGCCTCGGTCTCCCACCAGCTCAGCGGGTCTGTGGCTCTTTGGATAAGGGGCTCTTCAAGATAGGATCTTACTTCCAGTATAGCATCTGCTGTGGGATTCCTTCTTGCAGTGTCTCCTGTTGCTCTTTCATCAAAGAACCTCCAAACAGCAGACGTTTGTGGCTCCACTTCTAGTGCCCCTGCTCCCTCTTCTCCCTCTTGGCCTCCTAGTGGTGTAGCCTGCTGGCTGCTGGGGCTGCATCTTGCTGCTGCTGTTACTCTTTGAGGTGCCTCATCAACAGCTCTGTTGTCATTGAAGGACAGCTGTTTGAACCTTGGGTCCAGTATGGTGGTTTCTGAGAGAACAGTATTGTATTCCATTCTGTGGAACTTTCTTTCCATAGATGCACAGAGAGCAGTCACCAACTCTCTCTCTTTCCCTTTGGTTACTGTTCCTCCTGTCTGGTGGTGGGCTGTTATTCTCTGCAGACCCTTGCACAGGAGTAGCATTTTGGAGGCTGTCACGTAGCTGAAAAAAAAAGAGAAAACTCAGAATTATGCTTTGTTTTATTATGTGGTATATGGACTTTGTTCAGTTTATTCTTGTCTATTATTACTGCCATTCCCCTCTAATATGCACCTCAAATATGCAATTATGTAATACTAATGTAAAAACAGTTGTCCATTGTACCTGTCTGCACTGATCTCCACAGTGACTGCTCAAAGGGTTCCTGAACAGTGCATGTCTCTTGCACTTCCTCCCACTCTTCTTGGCTCAGAGCATCAACAGGTGCATTGATAATGGCCAAGGTAGAGATGATTGCATCCTTGGACTCCAGAACCCGTTTCAGCATATGAAATGTTGAATTCCACCTTTTTGTTTGGACCTCAGCTCAGGCATACCCATCTGGCGTTGAGAAGACTTCAGCTTCTCTGTGGCTCGTGTGCTCTTATGGAAGAATTCCCGCATCGCCTTCACTTTGTTCACAGTGGGCTTCATCACCTTCAGGGCATCTCTTACAACCAGGTTGATTGTGTGCACGAGACATGGGTGGTGGGTCCATTTCAAGATGTTAAAAAGCTTTGGTGATGTTAGCTGCGTTGTCAGTAACACAGCAATCCACTTTGTTTTCTACTTGCCACCCTTTTTTTGCACTCTTAGCAGTCCCTCTGCCAAGTTATCTGAAGTGTGTCTGCCACTAAACTCAAAACAGTCCAGAAGATTGGACACCATTTTTTATAATTTTCAATGAAGTGACATGTAGCAGACATGAAGGAAGTGGTGGCTCTGGATGTCCAGCAGTCAGTTGTCAGGCAAACTGCTGTAGCCTTTTTAACCCTTTCTTGCAGTGAAGCACATTGTCTGTCATACAGTCTTGGAATAGTTGTTTGGGAGAGTGTTTTCCTGCTTGGAAGAACATACATTGGATTGAGAGCATGGGTGTAGCTTCTAAATCCCTTGTCCTCCACGACTGAGAATGGTTGGAATTCCCTTGCAATAATTTTAGCCAATACCTCATCAATTGTGTTTGGTCTTGCTGGGGTCATGGCCTTCGGCATAAATTGGCTTATAGAACTATGGGTTGCAATAGGTCGCAGTACCTGATGCCTGAGGGGTGGCTGTGAGCACTGCAGCAGCAATGGTTCCAGTAATCGCACAGGTATTTTCATTTTCAGTAGCAGGCATGCTAGCTTGCCTGTTTTCTTCCAACTGCATTGATGGATTTATAATTCTAATGTGTCTGTGAAGGTTGTTAGTAGACCCTGCTTGATATGATACTTTACAATTTTTACATTCTGCCTTTGTTGTTTATATTATCAAAATGCATCCAAATGCTACTTCGTTTGTGCCTGTCACTCATCTTGTTTTCTGACCCGTAATTAAAGATGAACTTTTCGCCACACTGCTCGGCCGCACCACTCGCACTGACTGAATGTTGTGTTGAGGTGTGTGTGCTGCACCAAACGGGAGCACCGGGACAATGTCATCATACGCAGCACATCAACACAACATTCATACTTTTATTCTGTCTTGTATTCATTTATAAGAAATAAAAACATAAGAACAGACATCCTTTCTCAGACGGGACCCGGCACATTCGCGAACGACATCACTATTCTGTCCCTGTGCGCCGTGTTGATCTGGGTCCTGCTCCCAGGTCTGCCACCTCCCCTCCTGTCTGCTGAAGTCCACTTTCCAATGTGGGAGGTCTCTGCGGCTCGTATCAGACGCTCCCTCCTCTCCTCTCCCAGGGCAGGGTGATTAAGTGGGGACGCGTGTGAAGAGTGCAGGTGGACCCAGGTGAGTTGTGCAGTGGTGATTGGCTCAAAGAAACACAAATAATAAGGCACGCGTGCAAACAATCAAAATAATACTAAGTGAATAACAAATTAAACAATAAAGTGAAAGATAATCAACACACAAAATAATGGCAATATAGAACCAAACAAAATACACAAGCCATATTGCATAAAGTGAAGTGAAATATAAATATAATAAGTAATGGTGATTAAGGAGCTAATTAACACCGTCCGTGACATTTACATTGGTTGGGTGTGTGGATACCAGTAATTATTTTTGTTTTATTGAAATACAAAATAATTCTATTTTTCCGAAGTGCTGAACTTTAATACAGTCTAGAAAGATTAATATTTTTTGTCTTGGGCTATATTATTATTACCATAGTTTTTCTATTGTATAAGTATCTTGGAGTAGGGGCATCTCACCTGTCCTGTAAGATTTGGGAGGGTAGGAATAGTGTAGTTATTTTCTCTGTTTACTTGTTGTGTGCCCCATTACTGTTAGTTCAGGTAGCCACTGTGAATTTAAATCCTGAACCCTACTTTGCCAAATAAGGTCACAGCTTTACTTTGGTATGTAAAAAAAAAGAAATAAGAAAGAAAAGAAAACGCAGGATAGGCACATACCTCAAATTTGGCACATACCCCCTGTGGCCCCCCTAACTGGCACCGTGGACAAAACACTGTCAGCACCCCTCCCCACCACTAACATCATGGACAATACACCCCCCCGATGATGGCCCCGCTACGATTACAACTGGCCCCAGCCATGCCCCCCGAGATGAAAGGGGCTAGAACCACCGCTGAATGGCTTGTTAGTGAGTTTGACTTAGGATCATGTTTTTAGTTGTTTAATATCTGCAATATGAATAGCCTACAATCATTACACATAAGTTTGATTTAAAATAACTAATTAAAGGTTAGATATACTGTATAACTTTGAATACTATTCTATACGGAGACATTATGTATTCTTACCATGGCAACTTCGATATTCTTGTTTCTATTAACTTTTGCATGTAAAGATTACATATTGTGGTTATGGGATACTTCGTTGCATTTTTTGGCATGTTGTTGTTTTCTTTTATGTGTGACTTTTAACTTTATACCCTATAGGATCCAATAACTTTAAACAGTATAACAATAATAATATTATAAGAGAAGACCAGCTAATGTATTGTTTACATGCAAAACCTTGGAAAAACATACTATAGTAAGCAAATGTAAACTATGAGGAAATATAATATTTGCACCCACAGTATAATGGACTGGGGGATAATCAGTATTTAAGAACTTTAAACTTTCAATATTTCCTTAAGTGACATTACGTGTACATCTAGATTGGTGATTGTTTCGTTACTCTGTAGTATTTCCTTCTTTGTGTCATCCTGCCGAGCTCATGAATTCTTGCCAAGGATGTTTTTCCTTGACTCCTTTGTCTCCGCAGTGAGGCTGACTGGGACGAAGTATGGCTGTGGAGATGGGGGTGTGGGGCCTGCACGGTCATGGTCTCGCAATACCAGCCCCAGTCCAAGAGGATACTGTATATTTTCTGTGACATCTTCCGAGGAACAGTGCCTTCATTGAAACTGTGGCGACATAGAAACTAAAGCAATCTTCTGTCCTGTCTCGAAGCAGTACAAGGAGAAGCTGACATGGGAGACGTCAAACAGCAGTTAGATTATTTATTATTATTTGTAAACCTAATAAACTGCCTGGCTTGAAATGTCTCTATGGTGACATAGTGAAAAAAGGTGTTACGAGTTGGACGCCATGGCGTAACAAACTGAAAAAAACAGTTTTCGGCTAGAGAACATTTGACAGTACCTGATATTATGGCAACTGCCCTGTTTTGGAAATTACAACATTTAATATCTTTGGTTTATATTTACAATAGGGCTATTTTGAAACATTAAGGCAGATTGCATGCTTCTCCTGAAACCTCTGAAGTTTTCCTGTCCTGTCTTCCTGTCATGCGATATGTTTATATTGTATATTGTTCAGCTCGGCTACTCTTTCTGATTAGCCAGCTATGTATTATATTGTATTTTTCTCATTGGGTCTGTGACCCGCTCCTATTGGATCAGGGGTCCACTGCCATGATATTGCGCGGAGGCCGCACAAGTGCTTGATTGCCTACACCAGACATTGTGCAAGTAGATTACGGCCTCGCTCCTAGCTGCACTAGTAGAGCAGCCGGCCTTGTTCTTGTAAGTGGAGGGCATAAGAGTTAACCTCTGTAGCCCCGCTTTGTATATGCTGATAGCAGACAGCTCCCGGTAGAGCGTGACTATGGTCCTCGCTCCTGGACGGCTCAGGTGCGGCCCTACGGGATCCCTGAGGTAACTGTCTGGAGTTGTGTTGCCTAGGCACCCTTGCGGTGCACCTCGTGGCAGGCTCCCTTATCAGCTCGCTGCCTCCGCCCCTGCGACGGCTTTGTTATACAGCAACCCCTCCCCCTTGGGCAGTGCTTCCGACTTGAAAGATAACGATAGGTTGCGTATGCAATACAGTACACACAAACCATTATTTGAATAGGCACACAAAGCGCCAACTAAGCATGAATGATAGTATAAATGAAAAACACTTGTGGCTTTTGCTTTTTCATGTACAGGGCATAGCAGTTTGCAATAAAGTTTATTCATACATGTAGTAAACACACATACACACAGGCATCCAAATGTGTAAAGTATGCTTCCAACAAGGCCGACTTCATCTCCGCCTTCGCCTCCCACCACTCTCTGGATTTCCTCGCTCTCACTGAGACATGGATCTCCCCGGAGAACTCATCCACCCCTGCTGCCTTATCCTCTGTGTTTGTCCTGTCCCACTCCCCCTGTCTTACTGGGTGGGGGGGGAATAGGGCTCCTGCTCTCCCCTTCTCTGCTATTCTCTGTGCCACCCCCCTCTCTCTCCTCTATCGCCTCCAACAGCTTTGAATTCCCTCTCACCTCTTTCTTCTAGTTCTCTACTGTCCTCCTGGTCCACTCACCACCTTCCTGGATGAACTCGACTTTCTTCTCTCCTCCCTCCCCTCGCTGTCCTCACCTACCATCCTCTCCAAACCCTCCCACTCTGCCGGATTTCTTCCTCTCTTTTACTCCTTTAACTTCTCTCTCTCCGTCTCCACCCACTCACAGTGCAGGCTGCCAGTTAGACCTCATCTTGTCTAGAGGCTGTTCCCCTTCGCAACTCTTCGTGACACCCCTGGACATCTCAGACTCAGAATCACCACCGAGACGGCTCTCCTGGCAGTCACTGACTCCCCCCGGTGTGCTCGGGCGGCCTCCCTCTCCTCAGTCCTCATCCTCCTTGATCTCTCTGCAGCATTTGACACTGTCGATCACTCCATCCTCCTCTCCTACCTCGCTGACCTCGGTATCTCTGGAACTGCTCTCACCTGGATCTCCTCCTACCTCAACGACTGGACCTACCAAGTGACATGGCAAGGTTCCTCATCCACCCCCCAACCTCTCCTCATAGACGTACCCCAAGGCTCCATCCTGGGCCCGCTCCTGTTCTCTCTCTACACTCGCTCCCTGGGCCCCCTCATCGCATCCCATGGTTTCTCCTACCACTTCTATGCAGATGATGCCCAGATCTTCCTGTCTTTTCCCTCTTCTGACCCTCTCATCCCTTCTCGCATCTCTTCCTGTTTGTCTGCTATCTCCGCCTGGATGCAGTCACACCACCTCAAGCTCAACCTCTCTAAATCGGATCTCCTCTTTTTCCCCCACTCTTCCTCACCTTCTGCTGATCTCCCCATCTCAATCCCCTTGGAATCCACCACACTTTCTCCTGCTTCTTCTGCTAAAAATCTAGGAGTCATTCTTGATCCTGCGCTCTCCTACACCCAGCACATCACCACACTGACAGGCACCTGCAGATTCTTCCTGAGCAACATACGCCGAATCCGTCCCTTCCGCACCAACTTCTTGACTCAGCTGCTCGTCCAGTCACTGGTCCTCTCCCGCCTGGACTACTGCAACTCCCTCCTGGCCGGCCTGCCTGCAATTACTACCCGCCGCTCCAGCTCATCCAGAACTCTGCGGCTCGCCTGGTAATCTCTTTCCCTCGCACACACTACTCCACTGCTCCGCTCCCGCCACTGGCTCCCGATACCGACACAATATTATTATTATTTTTTTTATTTCTTGGCAGACGCCCTTATCCAGGGCGACTTATAAAATAAGTGCAATACAAAGTGCAAGAATACAGTTAAATACAAGGCATCAAACATTACAGATTCAAATTTACATTAAACAAAGCAATTCAAGATATAATACATTTTACAACTTCCAATTTATACAGTTAAGTGCAGTAAGTGCTGACATACATCCTGGAAAGTAAAGCTAAGTGCTGTCAAGATGTAAGGTACAGTCAAGGGTTACAGGAAAGGGAGCAAGGAGGAAAATCAATCAATAATCCAAGAAGCATGACAAAATGCTATGAAGTGCTATCTAACGGGGATTAAAGGGACTAATATTACAAGTACTGTCTGAAAAGATGTCTTGAGTTAGCGCCGGAAGGATATATTAGTTGTAATATTAGTCCCTTTACTCTCCTGTAAGGTAGCACTTCACAACATTTTACCATGCTTCTTGCCTTGTATTACTAATACTTGTATTATTGATTTCCCCCTTGCTCCCTTTCCCGTAGCCCTTGACTGGGACCTAACATCTTGACAGCACTTAGTTTTCACTTTCCAGGATGTATGACTTTACTTATTGTATTTACTTGTGTAAATTGGAAGTTGTAAAATGTATTATGTTTTGAATTGCCTTGTATAATGTAAATTTGAATTTGTAATGTTTGATGCCTTGTACTGAATTGTATTCTTGCACTTTGTATTGCGCTTCTATTTTGTAAGTCGCCCTGGATAAGAGCGTCTGCCAAGAAATAAAAATAATACTAATAATGTGTATTCCCGAACATACAGTGAGGGGAAAAAAGTATTTGATCCCCTGCTGATTTTGTACGTTTGCCCACTGACAAAAAAATGATCAGTCTATAATTTTAATGGTAGGTGTATTTTAACAGTGAGAGACAGAATAACAACAAAAAAATCCAGAAAAACGCATTTCATGATGTGTGCAGTGTTGTATGGGCCAAGGATTGCATGATGGTGAAGGACCGCACACATTGTTACGTTGCCACCACGTTGTCCTGGGATGTTGATGATTGCACGGTGTCCGATGATATTTCTGCCGTGGCCGCTTGTTTTTGCAAGATTGAAACCTGCCTCGTCCACATATATTAGCTCACGATGCACTGAATCTGCTTCTAGCTCCATGACAAAACAATGTAGCACAGTATGAAAAGACAGGGATCAGTCAATATGATGTAGCACCGTGCACTTCCAGATCCAGTACCAATGATAGGATAGTATAGCTTACGTGCAGATATTCATATCTCAGTTGTTTTACACGGTCTGAGTTTTGTTCGAAAGGAACTCTGTATAGCTGCTTCATCCCAATTCTATTAAGTTTCAGTAGACGAGAGAGTGCCGAGAGACTCACTCTGTTGATGTTGTGGAATGTGTGTTATCTGCCATTATGTGGTCCTGCAGTTCTCTGAGTGTGATGCAGTTATTTTATATTTACAATGTGCGTTTCCTGCTCTGGGGTGAACAGTCGACCAGATACTGGTTTTCTTGCAGTTCTCTAAAAACATTTGAATGGTTTTATAGTTTTTCCCAATTGCATACACACTATTATACCACAATACTCCTAAACTGTTAACACAATGCCCATAATAAAAAGTCACATCTGCTAAACACACACAGGGGAAAATTCTGGCCTAAAAACTATATACACAGCCCTCAAAATCAAAGAATTGGGTCAGAATCACACACACATACATCATATCTGTTTCTCACACTGAGCATTAAGAATACACTGTGTTTAGAAAAATAAAACTCTCTCCTCAAAATGGAAGATTCATGTAGGAAAACAAAAAGAATCCATCAACACAGACAGTAAAGAACTTTATATTATACAATGTTTGATCCTGGCCAGTCGTGGCACAGTGGTGTGTTGCCTTACAGCTCTAGGGGTCCCAGGTTCAAGACCCAGCTTGGGTTGCCTGTCTGTATGGAGTTTGCATGTTTTCCCCGGGTACATGTGGGTTTCCTCCCACCGTCCAACGACATGTGGGTTAGCTTAATTGGCCATACTAAATTGCCCTGTATGTGTGTGTGTGTGTTGCCCAGTGCTGGCCTGGCATCCTGCCCTGGGTGTGTTCCTGCCTTGCACCCTATGCGTGCTAGGATCAGCTCCAGCTTCCCTGCGACCCTAAGTGGTTTTGAAAATGGATGGATGCATGGATGATCCTGCCTACCCAAAAATTATCAATGTATTTATATATAACAAGCAACAAAATGCAATGACTGATAGCAGCCCACATGGTTATGTTTCCACCCCTTTGGCCAGGGACCTGCTCGCTGGCCAATGATGTTCCTTCCCCAGCACCGCCTCTTGAATCCTACCTCGTCCACATAGATGAACTCAATGTGGTCATCGCTGGCATCAAGCTTGAGTATTCTCTGACCATGTAGGAACAGTGATTAGAACATGGTGCATTACTGCACTTCCTGGACCTCTGTCTCTTCTAAGTGCACAATAGTACTGGAAACAGTTTCATACTCACTTGCATGTAAAAGTAGCACATCTCTTTCACACGATCAGAGTTCCTCTCAAATGGTACACGATATATTTGCTTCATGCTCATCCTGTGCCTTCTCAGCAAACGATCAATAGTGGATATTGAAACATGGTCTATGTTCTGAAACATCCCATTATCCTCTATTATACACGTTTGGATTTCTCTGAGTCTAATCGCATTATTTGCCATGTGCCGTGTGGGTTTTCTCCAGGCTCTGCAGTTTCCTCCCACTGTCCAAAGACATGCAGTTTAGGTTATGTTAAATTGCTGTGTATATGTTGCCCAGCGATGGCCTGGCATCCTGTCCTGGTTGTATTCCTGCCTTGTGCCCTATCACTGCCGGGATCGGCTCTGGCTGCCCCGCGACCCTCACAGGAATTGTGTGTTTTGAAAATGGATGGATGGGTTTGCAGACGTGAAGTGTGTTGTAGTACATTAGCACTTTGAGTTTTGTCTGATGACTCATGTATTGCACAAAAGGTACAGGTGTTTTCTCAATGACAATTGTGCCAACACATTGAGAGTTGCGAGTAATGTTTTGCAACATGAGTGAACTGGACTCACCAATTGAGTTGAAGCAAGGTGAAGGTGTGCATAGTCCTGCAGAAGTGGTTCTGGGATGTTAGCTTGAACCTCGGAACACTCTGTGCATGCTTTCGGTCACAGTGTATAAACGACTGAGAAACTGTAGTGAGAGATCCTTCTCATTATGAAAGTACAGTACATATTACTGTACCAGTAAGACTACAGCACTTACCGGTTTCCATCTCAAAATATCCCAATTATACCTGCAACAGTATAACAGCTCATATTTGATTGAACCCATTGCTCACTTGTTAAATACATTGCCTAAAAGTGTTAATTATTTCAGAGATAGTACTTCAAGAATCACTGTTAGTGTTTAAGCATTCAGAAAAACCTGAAAATTGTCACGAGTGGCAGTGAACAGTGGGTCCAGGGGTGTCGCAAATGGGAAACCCCACCATGCTCTCCCTGGCTTCACCATCAGGATTTATTTTGCCTGGGGCCCCCACATACCCTAGAATCACCTCTGACTGGGTCGCATGAAGTCTCGCTACGCCATCCCAACTGAGTTACGCGAGGTGGGGACTCGCTCCCACTCACTTATTTCCCCCTGCAGGTAAGGTCCCAGGACAGACGTCACCAGTAAATAAGAAAGGTCTTATTCTAGTCCATTAAATAAAATTCACCATGTACAATACAACAGGGGCAACTAGCAGGGCACGAAATCTGACCGTTCTCTCAATGTTTTTTTTACAATTAAAATTGCCTTTAATCACCTGGGCAAAAATAAAAATACAGAAACCTATACAAAAGCTGAAAATATAATAAACTATACTAAATTCCCAAATAAAACTAAGCCCAGACAATACCCCCTATATTCACAATCAAAAAACGTATGTATGAAACGATGGAGAATGGCGAGAGAATGGTCTCAATTACACAGTCCCAACCCGGCTCGGCCTCCGGTTCCGTCCCAGGCTAGAGATCCTCACAAACGAGCAGCTCGTCCGCACAAGCAGCCCCAATCCAGGACAAAGAGCAGTCTCAGGAGGAGGACACGCTCGCTCACTGGCAAGTGCTGCGATCACAAGCTCACAGGGATATTGAGCGCGTCCCTCTCACCCGTCCGCTATGTGCTTCTCCCTCCGGCTGCTGGTCCGGAGCCCCAAAGTGCCGTCTATCGCCGAGAAGCTGGAAACCGCAGAGCCAAGAAGGCAAGTCCAGGAATACAGTCTTGTAGAAGCCAAGTCAATGTCTCTGGCCAGTAATAGTCCCTTAGATCCTCTTGTCGCTGTCGAGTCACTGCGTCCAGCGGCTAATGTTTCTCCAGGCAGCTCCCGATCTGCAGGGACCCGCTCCGACCCTGCGAGGAGTTAGTGCCTACCGGCTGGCACCCTCACAGCCGATATCCTCTCCTCTGTAACCCGTCCCGCAGTCACTGTCCCTGCTGGTGCTCCGCCGTGCCCCTTTGTTCTGGCAGGGCAGCCTTTATCTCCAGCTGAGTGTCCACAGGTGTAGTGGCCATGAGGGAAGGCGGCCGCTGCTCAGTGATACAGGTGCGCCGCATCGGGGATCAAAGCTTCTGCCTGTTCAATAATAGTGAATATCAATTAAAGTCAATCAATCAGTGAATACAATCAATGAAAACAAACAATTTGAGAACACGACTCAATCAGTGAATAATTAAAATTAAATCAAATAAACAATAATAACAGTATAAGTGCAATAAAGAATCACATGGAGCCTTGGTACAGTCTGTGATTAATGCAACACTGTGGAGTAGTGCTTAGGGCTCTGGACTCATATTGTGGGTTTTGGGTTCAAATCCCAGGTGGGGCAGTGCTGTTGTACCCTTGAGCAAGGTACTTCACTTAGATTGCTCCAGTAAAATACCCAGTTGTATAGACCAACTCTGCCTCCTCCAGAACCGCTCCTTCTCATCCCTGGCACCTAAATGGTGGAACGACCTGCCCACCGAAGTCAAAACAGCAGAGTCCTTGACCTCATTCCGGCACTTACTCAAGACGCATCTCTTCCGACAGCACTTGTAATATTAGTCCTCTATCCCTGCTAGATAGCACTTCACAGTTGTATTATGCTTCTCGCGTTCTTGATTATTTTCCTCCTTGCTCCCTTTCCCGTAGCCCTTGACTGTGACCCTACATCTTGACAGCACTTAGCTTTCACTGTCAAGGATGTAGGATGTCACTAACTGTACTTGTGTAAATTGTAAATTGAAAATTGTAAAATGTATTATTTTGAATTGCTGTTTTAGCTAAATTTAATTTGTAATGATTGATTGCCTTGTAGGAGGAGTAGAATTAGACACACGGAAAGGAACATAGAAACTCGCTGCCTAAATCCCACTGCTATTCATAAATTCACTACCCTGTTGCCAAATGCTAGCTTTATCAAAAGAAGGATCTGCAGATGAATTATTAAATAATTTCAACAATACACTAAGCACTGCTTTAGTAGCCCCATTAAGGACACGACAAATAAAAACCAACAAAACACTCACCGTGGTTTGACGAACACACTCGCTCACTTAAAACAGAATGCCGTAGATGTGAGCGTAAATGGAGAGAATCAAAACTAGAGGTCTTCACATGGCATGGAATGACAGTATAATAAGATACAAGCAGGCCCTGTCCTCTGCTAGGTCTGCCTACTACTCCAATTTAATAGAGACGCATAAGAATAACCCGCGTTTTCTTTCTAATACAATAGCGACACTTACTAACCAGAAGGTAAAGCCTTCAGAGGTCATCCCCCCCAATTTCACCTGTAGTGACTTCATGGATCATTTCAATAGCAAAGTTAACAGCATTAGAAAACAGATAGAACAGGAAACATACACAGATACTATAGCTGACACATGCAGTCCTTCACAGCCCCTGCCTACCTTGGACTCGTTTAACGTAGTAAATCACCAGGAATTGGTCTCCTTAATTACTAAAATGAAAACAACAACCTGCGCACTAGACCCTATACGCACTAAACTGCTAAAACAATCTCTGCCATGAATTATTCACAGAATACACAATATTATCAATGTCTCTTTATTCTCAGGATCTGTTCCTGAATCATTTAAAATAGCTGTAATTAAACCACTTCTTAAGAAACCCAGTGTCGACCCTAACCAACTTAAACACTATTGACCTATCTCAAACCTTCCCTTCCTTTCTAAGGTTCTAGAGAAAATAGTTGAAAACCAACTGCAAGCTTTTTTAACCGATAATCATCTTTATGAAGAATTTCAATCAGGCTTCCGTTCCGGCCTTAGTACAGAAACGGCCCTGTTAAAAGTATTGAATGATGTGTTTCAGTCCTCCAATGTAGGGCACACCAGTGTTATTATTTTATTAGACTTAAGTGCGGCTTTTGACACAATCGACCACAAAATCTTGATACACCGCTTAGAAAACCGTATTGGCCTATCTCGCAATGTGCTTTCATGGTTTAAATCATATCTGTCAAACAGACTCCAATATGCACAGATTAACGAGAACCACTCAAATTTAACTGAGGTTAAGTACGGAGTCCCACAGGGCTCAGTCCTCGGACCTATACTTTTTTCATTGTACATGCTCCCTTTAGGTGATATCATTCGACGACATAATATTAACTTTCACAGTTATGCAGACGACACACAATTATATCTGTCAGTAAATCCTAACAACACCATAGACCTAGAAAAACGAATCTGCTGTCTGTCTGAGATTAAAACATGGATGAGAAAAAAAATTCTTATGCTTAATTCTGACAAAACAGAAGTCATAATTTTAGGAGACAAAAATCGAACTGTTCATCATTCACTAACAAAACTGAGTAATGATAACTTTAATTTCTCCCCTAAGGGGATGGCATGAAACCTGGGTGTCATCTGTGATCATAATCTATCTTTTGAATCACACATTCAGAATGTGTCGAGATCTTCTTTCCTCCAGCTTAGAAACATTGCTAGACTAAGACAATTCCTCTCGTTACAGGACACTGAGAAATTGATACACGCATTTGTTACATCTAGATTGGACTACTGTAATGCCATTCTGTCAGGCAGCACAAACAGAGCTATTTGTGCACTTCAGTCCAAAATGCTGCTGCAAGAATCCTAACAAAAACATAAAAACATGAACACATCACTCCAGTATTGGCTTCTCTTCACTGGCTGCCCGTGCACTACAGGATAGACTTTAAAGTGCTCTTATTAACATTTAAAGCACTAAAGGGACTGGCACCTCCCTACCCGTCTGATGAGGCACAACCCATCCCAGAAGCACCTCACAATGGAGGGTCAACGGGGCATCCACACCCAAGGTTTGATGAGCCATCGCAACCCAAAGCCTATTGATGGTCCAAACCCTCCACCCCCGATGGCCAGCGAGAGGCCTCCTCCACAGGGAAGACCACAGCCAGCAGCACCGATAAAGAACTTTCTGATCTCCTTGCTGCTGTAATAAGTATACTGCCTGGAGGGGAGGCAACCATTAGGCCTAGGCCCTAGGCCGTGGACCCCCAGAGATTCATTTTCTCCTACATGCCATCCTTAGGAGTTTTCTTGTTTTTCTCTCCTCCGTTCCTAAATGCTTTATTTACTTAAATGTTCACTCACTTTATTCTAGATCATGTAAAATGTTTACAGGTCTATATTTGATTTTATTGTATTTATGTTTTTTATTTTGCTGTACGTTTGTTTTATGTTTACCAGTCTGTAAAGCACTCTGTGGCTACCCTGCGAAGGGCGCTATACAAATAAAAATGGATTGATTGATTGATTGTACTTCACTGTATTTTTGCAGTTATGTTGTAAGTCACCCTGGATAAGGGCGTCTGCCAAGAAATAAAAATATTAATAATAATAATAATAATAATAATAATAATAATAATAAATGTAAGTCGCCCTGGATAAGAGCGTCTGCTAAATGACAAATAATGTAATGTAAACTCTGCCACCTACTGTTTGACATGTTAAATAGATAAATTCTGTGATCAAATTGCATTTCAACGATACAAACCAAGACCAGTTAAGGGAATTAAGAATTAAATATTTGAGACCCAAAGAAAGTAGAGATTAACTTTAAAGCTTTCCTTTTATACAAGTTAAAATGGTATTTCCACAACACAGTCCTAAATTCCTGTCATTTCTTTGGGGATTGTGTGCTGGAAATATATCACATTGACCATTTATAATGTGCTCTTTTTAGGGGTTTTAACAACTGATACAGAAAACATTGTCAATAATGTATAATATCCTTACAAAAATGAATTATCTATAGCTGTACTTTAAGATTTACTTGCTTATTTATTTGGTGATCCTATTTTTTAACCCAGAAACATTGTGGAAATATCTCAGGTTCATGTTTAACTTACAGTTTCTCTGCTGTTCCTATGGATGTTTTACACCATCCCCCTTAAAGTATTCTTTATTTATTAATATGCTGTAAATGCATTGTTTGCTAGGGCTGTTAAGAGGGACATGAAGTCTTTGAAAATTGATATGTTTCACTGACTATTCAAAATGTATCAACACTATTTTCCTGGAAATTACACACAATTAAAGGTGAAAAATGCACGTTACTGAGACTAATGTGTTAATATATTTCTATATTGGATAATAATAATCATAGTAATGCAGTAAACTAGGTATTTTGAATAGATGAGTAATGCATTACATGCATTTGCTGGCAGTTTGTAATAGCAGGACTTTCTTTATGTTTGTACACTTATGTCCTCATTACTGGCATATTCCACTGAGGAGCTGTTTCCAATTGTCAACGGTGACTGTTGGGGTAAAATTGCCTCCTATGTATTGTATATACCCACTGTATAACTGTTAGAAAATATAGGAAACTTTCCAGTAAGTTACTAGTTAGGAACTGTGAGTTATTCATAACTTTACTTATTATCTATGTCTTATGCACACTGCTGAAATAGCTTGCAGAACTGCTTGTAATCCAAGCAGCTGTGGCAGACACAAAACATGTTGTTCGTACAGTATGTGCTACATTTTCCCCTTCCCGAAACACAAATATATTATGGGTTACACACATCCTCGGACAATAACATTCCCACGAGGCATGACATGTGTACCTGCTTGTGGGAACACTGCAAAATCAGTACTATTATGGTGTGTAACTACATATCGGGACTGCCCCGTAACTATCACTGAAGATGTTTGTTAGACTGTATAAAGGCTGTGTGAAACTTTAAATAAACTGAAGATAAACGAACGGACTACTTCTGTGTCTGTGCATTTTTCTTCCCGAGCGCTCGTCTCCTGCTGAAAAGTCTCCCCTGTAGCTGAAACGCTGACTGGCCTGACTGCCCGATTCACTGGGATCCGAAGGGCTGCTTCAACTGAAGCGTTGTACCTTAACAGTGACCTTGACAGATTTCCCTTCAAATAACCGAGATGTTAGATAGAGTCAGAGGGACATTAGTTATAGAATCAATAGCAAACTGTGATCACAATATGGTCATCTTTGAGGCATTCTTTCTAGAAACAAGGCCCAAGTCTAAAGCAATGGTCTACAATTTTATAAAAGCAAACCTTGAAGGTATGAGGCGACACTTGGAAGAGGTAGACTGGAGCATACTGGATCAGATTCAGTTGAAAATGGATGGGTATATTTAAGAATATACTACTTGAGGCTCAGGAGAAATTTATACCAAAACTTAGCAAATTGAGGACCAAAAAACATTGGCCAAAATGGTTTAATGGAAGTATGCAAAAAAAATTGAAGAGAGAGAAAATGTGGTATAGCGCATACAAAAGGGATAGAGACTAAACAAAATACAAAGAATATGGTGAACTGCAAATAGATCTTAAGAAAGGGATCAGGAAAGCAAAGAGGGAAATAGAAAGAAACATAGCTCTATAACGAATGCAAAGAGCTTTTTTCAATACTACAACAGCAAGAGGTCAATAAAGGATGAAGTGAAACAGATAGAGGGCAAAAATTGAAGTATTTTGGAAAATGAACAAGATATGGGGTGGGGGTGTGTGGGGTTTCGGCCCAGGGTTGTGTCCTTGAGGACCTTTGCGAAGATCCTCACACCCGTCTTGTTGAGGTGGACGTGGTCATACAGGTGATGTGGCTGGATGTCTCAGTGTGTGCCAGGTGTACGTTGGGGAGGAGGGCACATCTTCGGGACACTTCTGCGTTGATGGCCTGGATGATGTGCAGGGGCACGTCTGTGCGGGGCAGCAGTGTGGAGATGGTGATTTTGGCAGTTGGGAATTCCTCTGTGGCTTTCGTTGCCACCTGTCTCAGGGCTGAGGCCGCATCGCCCCTGCGGGCACTCAGGTCGTTAGTGCCGGTGTGGATGAGGATGTGTTTGACCTGGCACAGCCTCCTCTTGGAGAGCAGCTCCAGGGCTCTCTGAGCTGTCGGGCACCAAAGCTTTTTCACTTTTCACCCAGGGAAGAGGCACCTCTCATCCAGGAACTTCCCATTGGAGTCGCTCAGAATGACCACCTCTGTGTTGACCTGCCACTCCGGGTTTGCGTCGGGAGTGGTGGAGGCAGCGGGTGTGTTTTGGGGGAGTGGCGTTTCAGGGGTTTGTGTATTAGTGGCAGGTCTGGTGATAGTGGGGGTGTCAGGAGTGGTGGGGAGTGTGGGTGGATCAGTGGGTGCATCAGTGTTGGAGGTGTCAGGGGTTGGAGGTGTTGTGGGGTCAGTGCAGTGCCGTCTCTGTGCTCCAGTGATGTGTAGCTCCTCTCTTAGCTCCTCCAGCTGGCTCTGCAGGCTCCTTAGCTGGCTGTGCTGGGGTGTCCTGGTCAGCTCCTCCCTCGCTCTGCGCAGCTCCGTCCTCAGGGTTTGGCTCTGCTCCTCCAGGTCTCTCACTGCTGCTCTCAGCTCATGGATCTCAGCCTTGTGCTGCATCTTTAGTCTGTGCATCTCATCCCGGAGCTGATCGCACAAGGAGGTCTGGGCCAGGGTGCTCAAGGTCTGCTCCCTGAACTCCGCAAACTCCAGCTCCAGCACTGATAGGCATTCCTTTAGTGTTTTAATGTTGCTGGAGAGTTTGGGTAGACAGGGGGGCAGTCTGTGGGAGATGGGGCACTGTCTGGCTCCGTGTGGCTGGGGGCAGACTGCAGGGTGGCCGGCTCTGGCACGTTTCTCTACCTCAGTCTGCTGCTTTGAGGTGTGGAAGCCGAGAGATAATTGGTCCAGGCTACTCTCGCTGCCCTGCACCATGATGGTCCCGTTGTGGTATACATTAAAAGTGAGCATCACACTGTCTGTGTCTTTCTCTACCAGCACTGAGATCTGCCTGCCTCTGCTAATGCCCCTCTTGTTGTTATTGGGGTATGTCTGGCACAGGGTTTTGTGAAAGGCGGTGTAGAACAGTAGATTGTTCTTGACCCTGTTTTCTCCTTTACCGGTGTAGTCTAGGATGAGGGTCTCAGGAGATGCTCTCATCACAGCTTGTTTGTAGTCCTTATAGCCTGTGCAGAGCGAATGTCTTCAGGGTATCGGATTTCAAAAGGCAGCTCTGCAGTCAGACTGCTGTTCGATAGATTTGTATCAGTCTCAGTGGCAGTTGGGCTCTCTCCTACTGTCACTCTATTCAAATCGGAGCTCTGCATTTTCATTGGCTGAGTCAACTACTGAGAATGCTTATTTATTTTATTAATACATATTTTTTTGTTTAATTATTTGTCTCTATAGGTGAAAGGTCTTACCTCCAATTCTTGTCTTCAGCTTTTCTTTTCTAACTTTTCTTCCTGAACTGTCTCTCTGCTTTCTTCTTTTTGTGTTTCTCTTAAAATTATTATTTTTTGAATACTTTTTCTTCTGAATTTCTATTCCATGTCTTCTGTGTATGTTTATAGTGCTATATATTCATTTGTAAATGACAAATTAAATCCGCTTATGTATAAAAACAAATGTTTTTTAGGAGCTCATATTCCTCTCTCTCTCTCTCTCTCTCTCTCTCTCTCTCTCTCTCTCCCTCTCAATTCAATTCATTTGTATTGTCAAAGCAATTGGACATACATACATATACATACATACATACATACATACATACATACATACATACATACATACATACATACATACATCTACACGGAAAATAAATAATAGAATTATGAATCACAATAAGATGTAATGAAGTACAGAAAATGAAAATGTAAAAAAATGTGATCTTTAATACATACAAATAAAGAAAATAGGTTTACTATTTCCAGATTCCTTTTTTGAAATACAATGACATGCATAACAAACAAGTATTTACATTATATTTACAGCCGGTGCTCGTGTGTCACTGTGTCCCTCAGGCTGTGGTAGGCGCTGACATATTGGGCAGCCAGGGTGGCTGTGTGTCCCCCAGGAGGACTGGCGTTTTTCTTTTTTCTCAGTTTTGTCACAGGTTGGGTGGGCATCCATTATGTTGTTACAGAATTTGTCCCTTATTTTGGGCTAAAGCTTTCCGTGGAGGGGAACGTGGATCAGTTTGTACCATTTTTGGGAGAATCTGCCTTGTTGGGGCGGAGCTGTGACCAGGTGAACAGCAGATCGGGCATAGGTGGGCATGTGGGCAGAGGAGTTGGAAGGCCGGTCAAGCAAATAAGCTTGCTAAGGTACGCAGCAGCAGCAAGCATCCCCCACATCCAGCCAGCCAGCCAGTCTGGCTGGCAGTGACTGAGTGGTTGTCAGACGGCAAGCAACGGAATGTACGTGCTCTGTGATGTCATAGCAGTCAGCTGAGAGAGGCTCGTGATGTCATCGCTGAGCTGGCTGGCTGGCTGGCTCTGTGTGTGTGTGTGTATGTCTGTGTGTGTGTGTGTGTGTCTGTTTGTCTGTTTTTCAGTCTGTCTGTCTCTCTCTCTCTCTCTCTCTCTCTCTCTCCTCTCAATTCAATTCATTTGTATTGTCAAAGCAATTGGACATACATACATGCATACATGCTAGAAAGTCATTACTATGTTATCTTAAAGGCTAACTAAGCAGAACATATATCATTATAGAACAGAGTCCATAGGTCTACACATGGTTTTAGGGAACAGGCACGTAGGTCATACCGTTTGACATTGTTTCCAAGGTTCTCATCGTAAATAACAAACAGAAATCAAACTAGCTTCTGGCCTGACCTTCTAGCTTGACTCTATCTTTCCGCCTTATATACTTGGTGAATAATTGAGGAAGTAGCACCAAGTGACCACATTAGGCTGCCTGAGGGTTTCTGGGGAGTGTAGTTGTCTAGGGTCGGTTTTCTTCCCTAGAGTGCAGACCTTGCAGCAGACCTGGCCTGACATGTCTGCCATGTATGACCCTGCCCCTTGGTTTGTCCCACATCCTCCCCCCCAGCTGCGACCCCATAGGTCGAGCGACAGCCGCAAAAAAGCATGCACCCGGGACAGCCCATCAACATTCCCCATGGCCTTCCCTGGCCTGTGCTGCAGGGTGAAATGAAAATGTTGGAGACTCAAAAACCACCTCATCACACGGGCATTCCTGTCTTTCGAACGATGCATCCAAGTGAGGGGGGCATGGTCAGTGATCAGGGTGAAGTGCCTGCCCAACAAATAGTATCGAAGACTGTCCAAAGCCCACTTCACTGCCAAACATTCTTCTTCAACTACCAAATAATTTATTTCATTGGATTCCAACTTTCTGCTAAGGAACAACACCGGGTGTTCGTGATCACCCATTCTTTGGGACAAAACCACTCCGATCCCCACCTCAGAGGCGTCCGTCTGGACTATAAATTCTTTCTGAAAGTCAGGTACCATTAAAACGGGGTTGCGGCAGAGCGCCTCCTGTAGGCTCCGGAAAGCCCGGTTTGCTGTATCACCCCATCTAACCATATTGGGTTCTGTAGCCTTAGTCATATCAGTCAGAGGGGCCGCTAAGGTAGCATAGTTGGGAATAAACCTCCGGTAATACCCAGTTAACCCTAAAAATGCCCTAACCTGCTTTTTATTGACAGGCCTAGGCCAAGAGTTTATGGCTTCAACCTTGGATATTTGGGGTTTCACCATACCCCTCCCTACTGTATAGCCCAAGTATTTGGCCTCTTCCAACCCCAAATTGCATTTGGTTGGATTAGCCATCAGGCCTGCTGCATGTATTGAATCCAATACCGCTTGGAGCTGAGACAAATGTGATTCCCAATCTGGACTGTGAATGACCACATCATCTAAATATGCTGCCGCATACGTCCTGTGTGGTCTAAGTATGTGGTCCATCAACCTTTGAAAGGTGGCAGGAGCACCATGCAGGCCAAAGGGCATCACTGTGTAGTGAAACAGACCATCTGGGGTTGCAAAGGCTGTTTTTTCTTTGGCACCCGGGGTCAAGGGAATCTGCCAGTAGCCCTTGGCTAAGTCAATAGTTGAAATATAGCGAGCATTCCCAATATTCTCTAACAATTCATCTACTCGGGGCATTGGGTATGCATCAAACTTTGAAATTTCATTAACCTTTCTAAAATCATTACAGAATCTCCAGGAGCCATCAGGTTTGGAAACCATGACTATAGGGCTGGACCACTCACTGTGGGATTCTTCAATAACCCCTGCCTCCAGCATTTCCTTAACCTCATTTCTAATAGTGTTCCTGTGAGCTTCTGGTACCCTGTAAGGCCTCATATTTACCTTCTTTCCTGGGAGAGACACAATGTTGTGAGAGACTAAATGGGTACGCCCCGGTATGCCTGAGAAAACTTCCCTATTACGTATTATCAAGTCGTTCACCTCCTTCAACTGGTCAGGTGACAAGGCAGCTGCAATATTCACCTTCGGTGTCCCTAGTGGCTGAGGGGGGTAAGTCAACATCAACACTTCCCTGTCCTTCCAGGCTTTTATTAAGTTGACATGATATATTTGTTCTGGGGGTCGGCGGCCGGGTTGCTGAACCTTATAGTTCACTTCCCGTATTCGCTCTATAATCTCATAAGGTCCCATCCACGTAGCCAGAAATTTACATTCTACAGTGGGAACCAACACCAACACCCTATCACCAGGCTGGAACACCCTCAGTGTAGCCTGACGATTATAGGCGAATTGTTGGTGTTCCTGTGCCTGCCTTAGGTGCTCTCTCACAATGGGAGTGACTGTGGCTATTCTCTCTTGCATAGCATTGATGTGCTCGACTACACTCCGGAAAGGAGTGGACTCGTGTTCCCACGTTTCACGGGCTATGTCTAATATCCCCCTGGGGTGCCTCCCATATAACAGTTCAAAAGGCGAAAAGCCCAGGGAAGCCTGTGGGACTTCCCTAATGGCAGACATCAAGTAGGGCAGCATGAATTCCCAATTTTTCCCATCCTTATCGATTACCTTTCTTAGCATGGACTTCAGGGTCCTATTAAATCTCTCAACCAACCCATCTGTTTGTGGGTGGTAGACTGATGTTCTCAACTGCTTAACCTGCAACAATTTACACAGATCGGTCATAACCTTAGACATAAAGGGTGTGCCCTGATCTGTTAATATCTCCCTCGGTATCCCCACCCTACTACACATCAACATTAGCTCTTTTGCAATACCTTTTGAAGCCATGGTCCGCAGTGGAATGGCTTCTGGGTACCTGGTGGCATAATCCAAAATAACCAGTATATACTGATGCCCTCTGGCTGATTTCGGGAGAGGTCCCACCACATCCATAGCTATCCTAGCAAAGGGGGTCTCTATGATGGGCAAAGGGACCAGTGGGCTTCTGAAGGCTGGTTTAGGAGCATGTAGTTGACATTCAGGACATGAGCTACAATGTTCTGTCACGTCTGCATGTACGCCTGGCCAGTAAAACCTCCTCAGGAGTCTATCCTTGGTTTTGTCCATCCCCAGATGTCCCCCCAGGATATGCCCATGTGCCAGATTGAGAACTGTTCGTCTGAATGGGGTGGGAACTAGCAATTGCTCCACAATGTCCACCCCTATCTTATTTACACGGTACAATAGGTCATTTTTTACCATAAAATAAGGATAAGCTGTTGGCGGGTCTGCAGTAGTCATAGGGGTCCCATTTACTACCTTCACATTTTCTTTAGCATAGTGTAGAGTGAGATCTCGCACCTGTGCGCTGCCAAAATCAGTGGGGAGTCCCTCTAACACTGACACTTCTACATTGTCAGCTTCAGGGGTCTCTATGAATGGATTCTCACCCACCCTGCTAGTGCTGGGTTCCTCACCCTCCATAGGGTCATCTACGTCACTACATTCCACCCCTATGTTTTCAGTTTAATTTTCCCCAACCAAAACCTTCACTGTCGACTCAACTGGAACCAGGTCTACTTTTAGCTCTAGTTGTGGGATCGAGGCAACTTCTGGCTTACAGTTTTCAGTGTGCATTTCCAATTTACTATGTTTTCTATCTAGTTTTCCAAAATTAGGAAAATATCGTCCCAGTATCACATCATATGGCATGTTGGGTACCACACCGACTTCGTAATCTAGTTTCCCGGCCTCTGTCTGTATGTTTACAAGGGCTGTGGGATAGGGGCGTGTGTCACCATGTGTGCATGTGATACTGAGCTCCTGATGTCTATCCAGCTTGTTGGTCGCTACTAATTTTTCTGTGACCAGTGTAACCATACTGCCAGAGTCGAGTAGAGCAGCCACTTCTTTCTCATCGACTATCACTGTACACATGTGTTTTGGATTAGGTACTCCGCCTATGAAAACATCCGTCCCAACAGGGCAGGCATAAAATACCGGTTTCTCTTTCCCCATATCACACACATTACATTGCATTGGTTCCTCTCTACCTGGGCAGTGGGCCGCAATATGTCCTACTTTGTCACAATTGTAGCAGACAATTGGTTGTGATGGTGACCCCCTATAACCCTTAGTCTCGGCTTTAGGCCCCACCTTTGCCCCCCCCAGTCTTGCTCTTTTCTTCCAATCCAGCGCGTCATGTTTCCCAGAGTACTTTGGAACCATCTTACCCGGTCCGCTGGTTCGTCATGGCCTGGGGAACGAGTTTTTAACCTCCGGTACATGCTCTGCTGCTCCGGCTGTATAGAACCGCTCTACAATGGCCACCAAGGTGTCAGCGGACAGCACCTCATTCTGGCCAACCCAGCGTCGAACGTCCTTGGGCAAACAGCGTTGGTAGTTGTCAAGGACTATGGCCTCCACCACCTCGGCTGATGAATGGACCTCTGGCTGTAGCCATTTCCTGGCCAGATGGATCAGATCAAACATCTGCGTTCGGATTGGTTGTCCTGGTTGGTAGGCCCACTGCTGAAACCGATGTGCCCTCACTGCGGTGGTCACGCCCAATCGGGTCATTATCTCCGCTTTCAATTTATCATAGTCCTGGGCGTCCTTCAGCTCCAGATCAAAGTACGCTTTCTGTGCATCCCCTGCCAGATAAGGTGCCACAAGCCCTGCCCAGGAATCTTTTGGCCATCCCTCTCTCTGCTGTCCTCTCAAAGGTCATAAGGAAGGCCTCAACATCGTCCTGTTTTGTCATTTTCTGCAGAAAGTGATTGGTGCGGGGAGTGGAATGGGTTGCAGCCCCCTGTGGCCCAATCCTGGTTGCAAGTGCTTCAACACTCTCTTTCAGCTCTTTAGTCACCTTTTCCTGCTCTTCTCTAAACATTTTATTTGTATCATGCTGGACCTGCAGTGCTTCCTGATGCATCCGCATAGCATCCTGGTGAGCCACCTGCTGCACCCTGGTCGCTTCCTGTTGGGCTATTACAGCCTGTAGTTGTTTTTTTTTTGGATAAAAAAATTCACTCAGCCAGTCTGGGTTTCATGAGGTGCTGCCCGCATTCTACACCAAATGTGACAAAACGCCTTGGCTGTACACATGTGCGGGTCTTCTCTGTGATCTTCTTAGGAGTAAAAACCAGTCATGACCCAGGGAGGAGGTTGCAAATACAGGGCTGTGCCTGTATGTTTACTTCAAACAAAACAAATCTGAAAACAAAACCTAACTCACACTGGAGTTGTAACTAATCTTACATAATCATTCTATTTTAAACAAAGTCTGGAATAAATAAGTCTTGGCTTTCTCCTTATGAGCTACCTCTATTTTCCAGATAACTCACCCTATTGTCTCTCACTTCTCTCTCTC
The DNA here is from genome assembly GCF_036373705.1 of Amia ocellicauda. Lineage (NCBI taxonomy): Eukaryota > Metazoa > Chordata > Actinopteri > Amiiformes > Amiidae > Amia > Amia ocellicauda. The sequence goes on along the minus strand of NW_027103001.1, from coordinate 271,951 downwards.
TCAGGCCCGCCTTATATACCTGGTGAATAATTGAGGAAGTAACACCAAGTGACCACATTAGGTGCTAGAATGGCTGCCTGAGGGTTTCTGGGGAGTGTAGTTGCCTAGGGTCGGTATTCTACCCTAGAGTACACACCTTGCAGCAGACCTGGCCTGACATATCTGCCATGTATGACCCTGCCCCTTGGTTTGTCACAATACATACATACATACATATACACGGAAAATAAATAATAGAATTATGAATCACAATAAGATGTAATGAAGTACAGAAAAAGAAAATGTAATAAAATGTGATCTTTAATACATACAAATAAAGAAAATAGGTATACCATTTCCAGATTCCTTTTTTGAAATACAATGACATGCATTACAAACGAGTATTTACATTATATTTACAGCCGGTGCTCGTGTGTCACTGTGTCCCTCAGGCTGTGGTTGGCGCTGACATATTGGGCAGAATGTGTCCCTTATTTTGGGCTAAAGCTTTCCGTGGAGGGGATCGTGGGTGAGTTTGTACCATTCTTGGGGGGCTCTGCCTTGTTGGGGCGGAGCTGTGATCCAGGTGAACAGCAGATCGGGCATAGGTGGGCATGTGGGCAGAGGAGTAGGAAGGCCGGTCAAGCAAATAAGCTTGCTAAGGTACGCAGCAGCAGCAAGCAGCCCCCCCATCCAGCCAGCCAGCCAGTCTGGCTGGCAGTGACTGAGTGGTTGACAGACGGCAAGCAACGGAATGTACGTGCTCTGTGATGTCATAGCAGTCAGCTGAGAGAGGCTCGTGATGTCATGGCTGAGCTGGCTGGCTGTCTGGCTGGCTGGCTCTGTGTGTGTGTGTGTGTGTGTGTGTGTGTGTGTGTGCGTGTGTCTGTCTGTCTGTCAATTCATTTCAATTCAATTCAAAGGTGCTTTATTGGCATGATCTATCACAATATTGCCAAAGCAGATACAAATGTTCTATCAATCAAGACAAAACATTGCAATACAAGATTCAGTGGAACAAATATAGTACACATTGAAATAAAATTAAGTAGGATATAAACCATTTTTGTTGTTTGTATCAAAATTTGTGTCATGACATCAGAAAAATCACTGTTTTTATTTTGTTTTGCAAATGGAGTGCCACAGGCTGGTGTCTACACACTGTCTCGCAGGCTGTGGCAGGTGGATACATATTGCGCTGCTAAGAAGGCAGTGCGCTCCTCCTCTCCCAGCAGGACGGGGAGTTTGCAGCAATCGGGGATCATGCTGAACTCAGGGATATGCATTTTTAATATTTTAAAGTATGTCTCCCTGATTTTTGTGTATTTAGGGCAGGACAGCAGGAAATGCGCCTGTGTTTCGACCTCCCCTAGGTCACACTGGCTGCACAGCCGCTCTTCTCTGGCAACCCAGAATTTTCTGTAGCGGCCTTTTTCAATGGCGAGGCTGTGGTCACTGAGCCTGTATTTAGTTAGATTTTGTCTCTCTTTTATATTTTGGATTTTTAAGTATTCAGCCAATGTAATGTTTCTATTCAGGGCCCGGTAGCATTCCAATTTGTTTTGTAATTCTAATTCGTGTCTCTAATCTTTTGTGTATTTGCTTTTCAGGTACATGTCAATTTTCCCAATTGTTGTTGTTTTGGTCATTGTGTGTTCGGGCTCTGTGAGCCTCAGAGCCGTGGGGGCGTTTCTGTGTACGTGTAAGATGTTTTTATTAAATTCTAGGTGGAATATTTCCATGGGGCTTTTGTCCCAATTGTTGTTATTGAGGTTCATGAGGGGACCCCACACTTCGCTCCCATATAGCAGGATTGGTTGGATGATGGAGTTTAATATTTTAATCCAAATAGTTATTGGTATTGTTGTTTTCCCAAATTGTGTCTTTATGGCATAAAATGCCCGGCGTGCCTTGTCTTTTAATGCGTTTATAGCCAGGCTGAAGCTCCCTGACGCACTGATGGTCAGGCCAAGGTAGTTGTATCTGGTGCAGTGCTCTAATCCAGTGCTGCCCAGAGTGAAGCGGTACCTGTTTCCCTGAGATGGGGCTTTTTTCTGGAAAACCATAACTCTGGTCTTGTCCAGATTGACTGCCAGGGCCCATTTCTGACAGTACTGCTCTAGCAGCGCCAGGTTCTGCTGAAGCCCCTGCTCTGTGGGCGACAGCAGCACCAGGTCGTCTGCATAGAGCAGGAACTTGATCTCTGTGTCATGGAGAGTTAGGCTGCGGGCGTCAGACTGCTCCAACACTGTGGCCAACTCGATGATGTAGATGTTGAACAGTGTTGGACTCAGACTGCAGCCCTGTCTCACTCCCCGCCCCTGAGTGAAGAACTCTGTTCTTGAGTTGCCAATTTGAACTCCGCATTTGTTTTCAGAATACATTGATTTAATGATGTCATAAACTTTACCCCCTACACCACTCTGTAGAAGTTTATAAAATAATCCCTTGTGCCAGATTGAGTCAAATGCCTTTCTAAAGTCTACAAAACAGGCAAATATTTTTCCTTTATTGTTTTGGGTATATTTATTTATGAGGGTGTGTAGAGTGTAAATATGATCGGTTGTGCTGTGTTTTGGTAGGAAGCCAATCTGACTCTTATTCAGGACACTGTGCTTGGTAAGGAAGGCCAGTATCTGGGCGTTGATGATACTGCAGAACACCTTCCCCAGGTTACTGCTCACACAGCTGCCCCAGTAGTTATTGGGGTCTAATTTGTCTCCACTTTTAAAAATCGGGGTGATCAATCCTTGATTCCCGACCTCAGGGAAACACCCGGCTCTCAGCACCAGGTTAAAGAGTTTGAGCAGAGCCTCCTGCAGCTGCGGGCTGCTGTGCTTCAGCATCTCAGGGCTGATGCTGTCGGGGCCGCTGGCTTTCCTGGGTTTGAGGATTTTGAGTTGATGTTTTAGTTCCTGTATTGTAAATGGGTTATCTAAGGGATTTTGGTTATTCTTAATGATTTCTTCCAATTTATTTAGGTTTTTTAATATTTTAACCTGTTCTGGCTTTGGATTGTTTTCAACATTTTGGTAAAGTTTTTCAAAGTGTGTTTTCCAGATTTCTCCATTTTGAATTGGTATTTCATTTTTTGTTTTTGGGGTATTTATTCTGCCCATATAGTGGTCTTTTTTCTTACTGAGGAGTTGCTTGTAGTGCCGCAGGGCCTGGCAGTAGCTGAGGCGAGCCTCCTGGTTGTCGGGCTCTCTGTGTTTAGTGTTGGAGAGATGTCTCAGGTGTTTCCTAGAAGTTTCACACTCCTGGTCACACCACTGTTCTTTTTTTCTTTTAGACGATTTCATATTTTGGTTTTTAATTGTTTTAATGTTTGATTTTAAAGCCAGTCTCGCAAATATTTCATTCAGTGTTTTGGTGGCTGAGTTTATTCCGTTTTGGTTTATTTGATAGTGTGAGGATTGATATCTGTCTAACATGTTTTCAATCTCATCACTATTCAGGGCTCTTGTGTAGTTCTCTGTGCTGGGCTCTGACCATCTCTAACTGGGTGGCAGGGAGACCAGTTTTGTGGGAAGTTTGGCTCTGACTTGTGGCTGCGCTGATCTTTTTAGGTAAAGTGTTATTTGGCTGTGGTCTGATAGTGGAGATTGTTGTCTGACTATAAACGCATTGTTGGCTTGTGGGTCCAGGTCAGTTATGGCGTAGTCCACCACACTGCTGCCCAGAGCCGAGCAGTATGTGAATCTCCCCAGAGAGTACCCCCTGGTCCTGCCATTGATGATATATAGACCCAGGCTTTTACATAGGCGCACTACCTGCTTCCTGCTCTTGTTTACCACGCTGTCGTGGCTGTGTCAGTGTGGAGGTGTGTGTGTGGCACAGCGGGGAGTCTCCGAACAGGTGTGTGTTCCCCTCCGTATTGATGTAGTCCATCTCTCTGCCAGTCCTGGCATTGAGATCGCCACACAGCAGTACAGAGCCCAGGGTCTGGAAGTGGCAGATTTCGTTTTGAAGCTCATGAAAGCCTTCCTCATTATAGTAGGGGGAGTCTGCGGGTGGCATATAAATTGCACATAGGTATATATCTGTGTTATTTTGTAGGGTGTCTTTTCTGATTTTCATCCACAGGTGTGTGTCTCCTCTCTGTACTGGGCATAGGGCTGCTCGGAGCTCCTCCCTGTACCACACGATAATCCCCCACGAGGCCCTGCCACACCTGACTTTGGGTTTTTTATAGGAGGGCACAATCAGCTCCCTGTATCCATTGTATCCATCCAGTGTATAGACATATCTGCACAGCACCAAGTCTCTACAAGAATGAAAACATCTGAACTATTTACAGTGTTGATCAGTTCAGGGCCTGTGCTCTTCATTCCAAAAGTTGAGGAGCGTAAACCCTGCATATTCCAACTGCTTATTTTAAAGGACATGTTAATATATTTTATTATACTTGTCTCTTCTACATAAGAAAGTTTAATTTGTGGTCTACAACTGATATTATATTACTATTCATAATTATATATGGATATTAATAATAATCACTCACAGATTTTATCTTTGCATCAAAATATCAGAATAATTAAATCACATTTTTTCTTACTCTCCATCTCCACAACCATATATATGTGTGTTGAGGCTCAGTTAACTCAGCAGTGTGGTACAGATGACACTGAGGAGTTGCCTTATCTGGGCCAGCTGGGCAGCATCGGGCCTCCAGGCTCTGGAAGCCGCTGCTGCGTGGCTGTGTGGCTGTGCTGGTCCCCGGCTGTCCGCTCTGCTGTGCTGGACGGGCCCTCTGGGGATGGGGGGGTGGGGAATGGGGCCGCGGGGTCTCAGGGGCTGGGGCTGGGGTGGAGCCGGTGGCTGGGGATGTGGCCGGGGGCTGGGGGGTTTGCTCCTGGTCTCGAGGTGGGGGTGTGTGGGGTTTCGGCCCAGGGTTGTGTCCTTGAGGACCTTTGAGATGATCCTCACACCCGTCTTGTTGAGGTGGACGTGGTCATACAGGTGATGTGGCTGGATGTCTCAGTGGTGTGCCAGGTGGACGTTGGGGAGGAGGGCACATCTTCGGGACACTTCTGCGTTGATGGCCTGGATGATGTGCAGGGGCACGTCTGTGCGGGGCAGCAGTGTGGAGATGGAAATTTTGGCAGTTGGGAATTCCTCTGTGGCTTTCGTTGCTACCTGTCTCAGGGCTGAGGCCACATCGCCCCTGCGGGCACTCAGGTCGTTAGTGCCGGTGTGGATGAGGATGTGTTTGACTTGGCAAAGCCTCCTCTTGGAGAGCAGCTCCAGGGCTCTATGTGCTGTGGAGCACCAAAGCTTTTTCACTTTTCGCCCAGGGAAGAGGCGCCTCTCAACCAGGAACTTCCCATTGGATTCGCTCAGAATGACCACCTCTGCGTTGACCTGCCACTCCGGGTTTGCGTCGGGAGTGGTGGGGGCAGCGGGTGTGTTTTGGGGGAGTGGCGTTTCAGGGGGTTGTGTATTAGTGGCAGGTCTGGTGATAGTGGGTGTGTCAGGAGTGGTGGGGAGTGTGGGTGGATCAGTGGGTGCGTCAGGGGTTGGAGGTGTTGTGGGGTCAGTGCAGTGCAGTCTCTGTGCTCCAGTGATGTGTAGCTCCTCTCTTAGCTCCTCCAGCTGGCTCTGCAGGCTCCTTAGCTGGCTGTGCTGGGGTGTCCTGGTCAGCTCCTCCCTCGCTCTGCGCAGCTCCGTCCTCAGGGTTTGTCTCTGCTCCTCCAGGTCTCTCACTGCTGCTCTCAGCTCATGGATCTCAGCCTTGTGCTGCATCTTTAGTCTGTGCATCTCATCCCGGAGCTGATCACACAAGGAGGTCTGGGCCAGGGTGCTCAAGGTCTGCTCCCTGAACTCCGCAAACTCCAGCTCCAGCACTGATAGGCATTCCTTTAGTGTTTTAATGTTGCTGGAGAGTTTTGGGGAGACAGGGGGGCAGTCTGTGGGAGATGGGGCACTGTCTGGCTCCGTGTGGCTGGGGGCAGACTGCAGGGTGGCCGGCTCTGGCTCTTGTTTCTCTACCTCAGTCTGCTGCTTTGAGGTGTGGAAGCCGAGAGCTAATTGGTCCAGGCTGCTCTCGCTGCCCTGCACCATGATGGTCCCGTTGTGGTATACATTAAAAGTGAGCATCACACTGTCTGTGTCTTTCTCTACCAGCACTGAGATCTGCCTGCCTCTGCTAATGCCCCTCTTGTTGTTATTGGGGTATGTCTGGCACAGGGTTTTGTGAAAGGCGCTGTAGAACAGTAGATTGTTCTTGACCCTGTTTTCTCCTTTACCGGTGTAGTCTAGGATGAGGGTCTCAGGAGATGCTCTCATCACAGCTTGTTTGTAGTCCTTCTTAGCCTGTGCAGAGCGAATGTCTTCAGGGTATCGGATTTCAAAAGGCAGCTCTGCAGTCAGACTGCTGTTCGATAGATTTCTATCAGTCTCAGTGGCAGTTGGGCTCTCTCCTACTGTCACTCTATTCAAATCGGAGCTCTGCATTTTCATTGGCTGAGTCAACTACTGAGAATGCTTATTTATTTTATTAATACATATTTTTTTGTTTAATTATTTGTCTCTTACCTCCAATTCTTGTCTTCAGCTTTTCTTTTCTGACTTTTCTTCCTGAACTGTCTCTCTGCTTTCTTCTTTTTGTGTTTCTCTTAAAATTATTATTTTTTGAATACTTTTTCTTCTGAATTTCTATTCCATGTCTTCTGTGTATGTTTATAGTGCTATATATTCATTTGTAAATCACAAATTAAATCCGCTTATGTATAAAAACAAATGTTTTTTAGGAGCTCATATTCCTCTCTCTCTCTCTCTCTCTCTCTCTCTCTCTCTCTCTCTCAATTCATTTCATTTGTATTGTCAAAGCAATTGGACATACATACACATACATACATATACACTCACCTAAAGGATTATTAGGAACACCTGTTCAATTTCTCATTAATGCAATTATCTAATCAACCAATCACATGGCAGTTGCTTCAATGCATTTAGGGGTGTGGTCCTGGTCAAGACAATCTCCTGAACTCCAAACTGAATGTCTGAATGGGAATGAAAGGTGATTTAAGCAATTTTGAGCGTGGCATGGTTGTTGGTGCCAGACGGGCCGGTCTGAGTATTTCACAATCTGCTCAGTTACTGGGATTTTCATGCACAACCATTTCTAGGGTTTACAAAGAATGGTGTGAAAAGGGAAAAACATCCAGTATGCGGCAGTCCTGTGGGCGAAAATGCCTTGTTGATCCTAGAGGTCAGAGGAGAATGGGCCGACTGATTCAAGCTGATAGAAGAGCAACTTTGACTGAAATAACCACTCGTTACAAACGAGGTATGCAGCAAAGCATTTGTGAAGCTACAACACGTACAACCTTGAGGCGGATGGGCTACAACAGCAGAAGACCCCACCGGGTACCACTCATCTCCACTACAAATAGGAAAAAGAGGTGAGACATTCAGATGGTAGAGTCAGAATTTGGCGTAAACAGAATGAGAACATGGATCCATCATGTCTTGTTACCACTGTGCAGGCTGGTGGTGGTGGTGTAATGGTGTGGGGGATGTCTTCTTGGCACACTTTAGGCCCCTTAGTGCCAATTGGGCATCGTTTAAATGCTACGGCCTACCTGAGCATTGTTTCTGACCATGTCCATCCCTTTTTGACCACCATGTACCCATCCTCTGATGGCTACTTCCAGCAGGATAATGCACCATGTCACAAAGGTCGAATCATTTCAAATTGGTTTCTTGAACATGACAATGAGTTCACTGTACTAAACTGGCCCCCACAGTCACCAGATCTCAACCCAATAGAGCATCTTTGGGATGTGGTGGAACGGGAGCTTCGTGCCCTGGATGTGCATCACACAAATCTCCATCAACTGCAAGATGCTATCCTATCAATATGGGCCAACATTTCTAAAGAATGCTTTCAGCACCTTGTTGAATCAATGCCACGTAGAATTAAAGCAGTTCTGAAGGCGAAAGGGGGTCAAACACAGTATTAGTATGGTGTTCCTAATAATCCTTTAGGTGAGTTCATCGTAGCTCTTAATACTCTCTTTCTGTCTGGAGGAGATATAATTGAAGTATTGTACACGTACCCGGCTACTTTCAACACCCATTGCTGCACTGATATTTTTCCCTCCATTTTTCTTTATCCATTTTTTTTTTGCTGGAAGTTCCGTCAATACCCGTCAGCCTTTAAGAGACATCATGCAGCCAGGCCTCTTGGCTTGCGGCCACACCGTCCTGAACGCGCCCGATCTCGTCAGATCTCGGAAGCTAAACGGGGCAGGGCCTGGTCAGTACTTGGATGGGTGACCTCCTGGAAATACCAGGTGCAGCAAGCTTTTTCGTCTCCTGGGTAACTTCATCGTAGCTCTTAGTACTCTCTTTCAGTCTGGAGGAGATATTATTGAAGAATTCTACACGTACCCGGCTACTTTCAACACCCTTTGCTGCACTGATATTTTTCCCTCCATTTTTCTTTTTTCTTTTTTATTTTGCTGGAAGTTCCGTCAATACCCTCCAGCCTTTAAGAGACATCATGCAGCCAGGCCTCTTGGCTTGAGGCCACACCGGCCTGAACGCGCCCGATCTCGTCAGATCTCGAAAGCAAAACGGGGCAGGTCCTGGTCAGTACTTGGATGGGTGACCTCCTGGAAATACCAGGTGCTGCCAGCTTTTTACGTCTCCTGGGGAACTTCATCGTAGCTCTTAATACTCTCTTTCTGTCTGGAGAAGACATAATTGAAGAATTGTACACGTACCCGGCTACTTTCAACACCCTTTCCTGCACTGATATTTTTCCCTCCATTTTTCTATTTTTTTTTTTTTTTTTTTGCTGGAAATTCCGTCAATCCCCGCCAGCCTTTAAGAGACATCATGCAGACAGACATCTCGTTCACCATCCTGAACGCGCCCGATCTCGTCAGATCTCGGAAGCTAAACGGGGCAGGGCCTGGTCAGTACTTGAATGTGAGACCTCCTGGAAATACCAGGTGCTGCAAGCTTTTTACGTCTCCTGGGTAACTTCATCGTAGCTCTTAATACTCTCTTTCTGTCTCCAGGAGATATAATTGAAGAATTGTACACGTACCCGGCTACTTTCAACACCCTTTGCTGCACTGGTATATTTCCCTCTATTTTTCTTTTTTTTTTTGCTGGCAGTTCCGTCAATACCCGCCAGCCTTTAAGAGACATCATGCAGCCAGGCATCTTGGCTTGCGGCCACACCATCCTGAACGCGCCGGATCTCGTCAGATCTCGGAAGCTAAACGGGGCAGGGCCTGGTCAGTACTTGGATGGGAGACCTCCTAGAAATACCAGGTGCTGCAAGCTTTTTTCGTCTCCTGGGTAACTTCATCGTAGCTCTTAATACTCTCTTTCTGTCTCCAGGAGATATAATTGAAGAATTGTACACGTACCCGTCTACTTTCAACACCCTTTGCTGCACTGGTATATTTCCCTCTATTTTTCTTTTTTTTTTTTTGCTGGCAGTTCCGTCAATACCCGCCAGCCTTTAAGAGACATCATGCAGCCAGGCATTTCGGCTTGCGGCCACACCATCCTGAACGCGCCCGATCTCGTCAGATCTCGGAAGCTAAACGGGGCAGGACCTGGTCAGTACATGAAAGTGAGACCTCCTGGAAATACCTAGTGCTGCAAGCTTTTACGTCTCCTGGGTAACTTTATCGTAGCTCTTAATACTCTCTATCTGTCTGGAGGAGATATAATTGAAGTATTGTACACGTATCCAGCTACTGTCAACACCCTTTGCTGCACTGATATTTTTCCATCCATTTTTCTTTTTTTTTTTTTTTGCTGGAAGTTCCGTCAATACCCGCCAACCTTTAAGAGACATCATGCAGCCAGGCCTCTTGGCTTGCGGCCACACCGTCCTGAACGTGCCCGATCTTGTAAGATCTCGGAAGCTAAACGGGGCAGGACCTGGTCAGTACTTGGATGGGAGACCTCCTGGAAATACCTGGTGCTGCAAGCTTTTACGTCTCCTGGGTAACTTTATTGTAGCTCTTAATTCTCTCTTTCTGTCTGGAGGAGATATAATTGAAGAATTGTACACGTACCCAGCTACTGTCAACACCCTTTGCTGCACTGATATTTTTCCATCCATTTTTCTTTTTTTTTTTTTTTTTTGCTGGAAGTTCCGTCAATACCCGCCAACCTTTAAGAGACATCATGCAGCCAGGCCTCTTGGCTTGCGGCCACACCGTCCTGAATGCGCCCGATCTCGTCAGATCTCGGAAGCTAAACGGGGCAGGGCCTGGTCAGTACTTGGATGGGAGACCTCCTAGAAATACCAGGTGCTGCATGCCTTTTACGTCTCCTGGGTAACTTCATCGTAGCTCTTAATACTCTCTTTCTGTCTCCAGGAGATATAATTGAAGAATTGTACACGTACCCGGCTACTTTCAACACCCTTTCCTGCACTGATATTTTTCCCTCCATTTTTCTATTTTTTTTTTTTTTTTTTTTTGGAAATTCCGTCAATACCCGCCAGCCTTTAAGAGACATCATGCAGCCAGACATCTCGGCTTGCGGCCACACCGTCCTGAACGCGCCCGATCTCGTCAGATCTCGGAAGCTAAACGGGGCAGGACCTGGTCAGTACTTGAATGTGAGACCTCCTGGAAATACCTGGTGCTGCAAGCTTTTACGTCTCCTGGGTAACTTTATCGTAGCTCATAATACTCTCTATCTGTCTGGAGGAGATATAATTGAAGAATTGTACACGTACCCGGCTACCTTCAACACGCTTTGCTGCACTGATATTTTTCCCTCCATTTTTCTTTTTTCTTTTGTTTTTTGCTGGAAGTTCCATCAATACCCTCCAGCCTTTAAGAGACATCATGCAGCCAGGCCTCTTGGCTTGAGACCACACCGTCCTGAAGACGCAAGATCTCGTCAGATCTCGGAAGAAAAACTGGGCAGGGCCTGGTCAGTAATTAGATGGGTGACCTCCTGGAAATACCAGGTGCTGAAAGCTTTTTACATCTCCTGGGTAACTTCAGCGTAGCTCTTAATACTCTCATTCAGTCTGGAGGAGATATAATTGAAGAATTGTACATGTACCCGGCTACTTTCAACACCCTGTCCTGCACTGATATTTTTCCCTCCATTTTTCTATTTATTTATTTTTTATTTTTTGCTGGAAGTTCCGTCAATACCCGCCAAACCTTTAAGAGACATCATGCAGCCCGGCCTCTTGGCTTGCGGCCACACCGTCCTGAACACGCCCGATCTCGTCAGATTTCGGAAGCTAAACGAGGCAGGGCCTCGTCAGTACTTGGATGGGAGACCTCCTGGAAATACCTGGTGCTGCAAGCTTTTTACGTCTCCTGGGAAACTTCATCGTAGCTCTTAATACTCTCTATCTGTCTGGAGGAGATATAATTGAAGTATTGTACACGTACCCGGCTACTTTCAACAGCCTTTGCTGCACTGATATTTTTCCCTCCATTTTCCATTTTTTTTTTTTTTTTTTTTGCTGGAAGTTCCGTCAATACCCGCCAGCCTTTTAAGAGACATCATGCAGCCAGGCCTCTTGGCTTGCGGCCACACCGTCCTGAACGCGCCCAATCTCATCAGATCTCGGAAGCTAAACGGGGCAGGACCTGGTCAGTACATGAATGTGAGACCTCCTGGAAATACCTAGTGCTGCAAGCTTTTACGTCTCCTGGGTAACTTTATCGTAGCACTTAATACTCTCTCTCTGTCTGGAGGAGATATAATTGAAGTATTGTACACGTATCCAGCTACTGTCAACACCCTTTGCTGCACTGATATTTTTCCATCCATTTTTCTTTTTTCTTTTTTTATATTTTTTTTTTGCTGGAAGTTCCGTCAATACCCGCCAACCTTTAAGAGACATCATGCAGTCAGGCATCTCGGCTTGCGGCCACACCATCCTGAACTCGCCCGATCTCGTCAGATCTTGGAAGGTAAACGGGGCAGGACCTGGTCAGTACATGAATGTGACACCTCCTGGAAATACCTGGTGCTGCAAGCTTTTACGTCTCCTGGGTAACTTTATCGTAGCTCTTAATACTCTCTATCTGTCTGGAGGAGATATAATTGAAGTATTGTACACGTACCCAGCTACTGTAAACACCCTTTGCTGCACTGATATTTTTCCATCCATTTTTCTTATTTATTTTTTTTTTTGCTGGAAGTTCCGTCAATACCCGCCAACCTTTAAGAGACATCATGCAGCCAGGCCTCTTGGCTTGCGGCCACACCGTCCTGAATGCGCCCGATCTCGTCAGATCTCGGATGCTAAACGGGGCAGGGCCTGGTCACTACTTGGATGGGAGACCTCCTAGAAATACCAGGTGCTGCAAGCCTTTTACGTCTCCTGGGTAACTTCATCGTAGCTCTTAATACTCTCTTTCTGTCTCCAGGAGATATAATTGAAGAATTGTACACGTACCCGGCTACTTTCAACACCCTTTCCTGCACTGATATTTTTCCCTCCATTTTTCTATTTTTTTTTTTTTTTTTTTTTTTGGAAATTCCGTCAATACCCGCCAGCCTTTAAGAGACATCATGCAGCCAGACATCTCGGCTTGCGGCCACACCGTCCTGAACGCGCCCGATCTCGTCAGATCTCGGAAGCTAAACGGGGCAGGGCCTCGTCAGTACTTGGATGGGAGACCTCCTGGAAATACCTGGTGCTGCAAGCTTTTTACGTCTCCTGGGTAACTTCAGCGTAGCTCTTAATACTCTCATTCAGTCTGGAGGAGATATAATTGAAGAATTGTACATGTACCCGGCTACTTTCAACACCATGTCCTGCACTGATATTTTTCCCTCCATTTTTCTATTTATTTATTTTTTATTTTTTGCTGGAAGTTCTGTCAATACCCGCCAGCCTTTAAGAGACATCATGCAGCCCGGCCTCTTGGCTTGTGGCCACACCGTCCTGAACACGCCCGATCTCGTCAGATCTCGGAAGCTAAACGGGGCAGGGCCTCGTCAGTACTTGGATGGGAGACCTCCTGGAAATACCTGGTGCTGCAAGCTTTTTACGTCTCCTGGGAAACTTCATCGTATTTCTTAATACTCTCTATCTGTCTGGAGGAGATATAATTGAAGTATTGTACACGTACCCGGCTACTTTCAACAGCCTTTGCTGCACTGATATTTTTCCCTCCATTTTCCATTTTTTTTTTTTTTTTTTTCTGCTAGAAGTTCCGTCAATACCCGCCAGCCTTTAAGAGACATCATGCAGCCAGGCATCTCGGCTTGCGGCCACACCATCCTGAACGCGCCCGATCTCGTCAGATCTCGGAAGCTAAACGGGGCAGGGCCTGGTCAGTACATGAAAGTGAGACCTCCTGGAAATACCAGGTGCTGCAAGCTTTTTACGTCTCCTGGGTAACTTCATCGTAGCTCTTAATACTCTCTTTCTGTCTCCAGGAGATATAATTGAAGAATTGTACACGTATCCAGCTACTGTCAACACCCTTTGCTGCACTGATATTTTTCCATCCATTTTTCTTTTTTCTTTTTTCTTTTTTTTTTTTGCTGGAAGTTCCGTCAATACCCGCCAGCCTTAAAGAGACATCATGCAGCCAGGCATCTCGGCTTGCGGCCACACCATCCTGAACGCGCCCGATCTCATCAGATCTCGGAAGCTAACGGGGCAGGGCCTGGTCAGTACTTGGATGGGTGACCTCCTGGAAATACCAGGTGCTGCAAGCCTTTTACGTCTCCTGGGTAACTTCATCATAGCTCTTAATACTCTCTTTCAGTCTGTAGGAGATATTATTGAAGAATTGTACACGTACCCGGCTACTTTCAAAACCCTTTGCTGCACTGATATTTTTCCCTCCATTTTTCTTTTTTCTTTTTTTTTTTGCTGGAAGTTCCGTCAATACCCGCCAGCCTTAAAGAGACATCATGCAGCCGGGCCTCTCGGCTTTCGGCCACACCGTCCTGAATGCGCATGATATCGTCAGATCTCGGAAGCTAAACGGGGCAGGACCTGGTCAGTACTTGAATGTGAGACCTCCTGGAAATACCAGGTGCTGCAAGCTTTTACGTCTCCTGGGTAACTTTATCGTAGCTCTTAATACTCTCTATCTGTCTGGAGGAGATATAATTGAAGTATTGTACACGTACCCAGCTACTGTCAACACCCTTTGCTGCACTGATATTTTTCCATCCATTTTTCTTTTTTTTTTTTTTTTTTTTTTTGCTGGAAGTTCCGTCAATACCCGCCAACCTTTAAGAGACATCATGCAGCCAGGCCTCTTGGCTTGCGGCCACACCGTCCTGAATGCGCCCAATCTCGTCAGATCTCGGATGCTAAACGGGGCAGGGCCTGGTCACTACTTGGATGGGAGACCTCCTAGAAATACCAGGTGCTGCAAGCCTTTTACGTCTCCTGGGTAACTTCATCGTAGCTCTTAATACTCTCTTTCTGTCTCCAGGAGATATAATTGAAGAATTGTACACGTACCCGGCTACTTTCAACACCCTTTTCTGCACTGATATTTTTCCCTCCATTTTTCTATTTTTTTTTTTTTTTTTTTTTGCTGGAAATTCCGTCAATACCCGCCAGCCTTTAAGAGACATCATGCAGCCAGACATCTCGGCTTGCGGCCACACCGTCCTGAACGCGCCCGATCTCGTCAGATCTCGGAAGCTAAACGGGGCAGGGCCTCGTCAGTACTTGGATGGGAGACCTCCTGGAAATACCTGGTGCTGCAAGCTTTTTACGTCTCCTGGGTAACTTCAGCGTAGCTCTTAATACTCTCATTCAGTCTGGAGGAGATATAATTGAAGAATTGTACATGTACCCGGCTACTTTCAACACCATGTCCTGCACTGATATTTTTCCCTTCATTTTTCTATTTATTTATTTTTTATTTTTTGCTGGAAGTTCTGTCAATACCCGCCAGCCTTTAAGAGACATCATGCAGCCAGGCCTCTTCGCTTGTGGCCACACCGTCCTGAACACGCCCGATCTCGTCAGATCTCGGAAGCTAAACGGGGCAGGGCCTCGTCAGTACTTGGATGGGAGACCTCCTGGAAATACCTGGTGCTGCAAGCTTTTTACGTCTCCTGGGAAACTTCATCGTAGCTCTTAATACTCTCTATCTGTCTGGAGGAGATATAATTGAAGTATTGTACACGTACCCGGCTACTTTCAACAGCCTTTGCTGCACTGATATTTTTCCCTCCATTTTCCATTTTTTTTTTTTTTTTTTTCTGCTAGAAGTTCCGTCAATACCCGCCAGCCTTTAAGAGACATCATGCAGCCAGGCATCTTGGCTTGCGGCCACACCATCCTGAACGCGCCCGATCTCGTCAGATCTCGGAAGCTAAACGGGGCAGGGCCTGGTCAGTACATGAAAGTGAGACCTCCTGGAAATACCAGGTGCTGCAAGCTTTTTACGTCTCCTGGGTAACTTCATCATAGCTCTTAATACTCTCTTTCTGTCTCCAGGAGATATAATTGAAGAATTGTACACGTATCCAGCTACTGTCAACACCCTTTGCTGCACTGATATTTTTCCATCCATTTTTCTTTTTTCTTTTTTTCTTTTTTTTTTTTGCTGGAAGTTCCGTCAATACCCGCCAGCCTTAAAGAGACATCATGCAGCCAGGCATCTCGGCTTGCGGCCACACCATCCTGAACGCGCCCGATCTCGTCAGATCTCGGAAGCTAAACGGGGCAGGACCTGGTCAGTACATGAATGTGAGACCTCCTGGAAATACCTGGTGCTGCAAGCTTTTACGTCTCCTGGGTAACTTTATCGTAGCTCTTAATTCTCTCTTTCTGTCTGGAGGAGATATAATTGAAGAATTGTACACGTACCCAGCTACTGTCAACACCCTTTGCTGCACTGATATTTTTCCATCCATTTTTCTTTTTTTTTTTTTTTTTTTTTTTTTTTGCTGGAAGTTCCGTCAATACCCGCCAGCCTTTAAGAGACATCATGCAGCCAGGCCTCTTGGCTTGCGGCCACACCATCCTGAACGCGCCCGATCTCATCAGATCTCGGAAGCTAACGGGGCAGGGCCTGGTCAGTACTTGGATGGGTGACCTCCTGCAAATACCAGGTGCTGCAAGCCTTTTACGTCTCCTGGGTAACTTCATCATAGCTCTTAATACTCTCTTTCAGTCTGTAGGAGATATTATTGAAGAATTGTACACGTACCCGGCTACTTTCAAAACCCTTTGCTGCACTGATATTTTTCCCTCCATTTTTCTTTTTTCTTTTTTTTTTTGCTGGAAGTTCCGTCAATACCCGCCAGCCTTAAAGAGACATCATGCAGCCGGGCCTCTCGGCTTTCGGCCACACCGTCCTGAATGCGCATGATATCGTCAGATCTCGGAAGCTAAACGGGGCAGGACCTGGTCAGTACTTGAATGTGAGACCTCCTGGAAATACCAGGTGCTGCAAGCTTTTACGTCTCCTGGGTAACTTTATCGTAGCTCTTAATACTCTCTTTCAGTCTGCAGGAGATATAATTGAAGAATTGTACACGTACCTGGCTACTTTCAACACCCTTTCCTGCACTGATATTTTTCCCTCCATTTTTCTATTTTTTTTTTTTTTTTTTTTTGCTGGAAGTTCCGTCAATACCCGCCAACCTTTAAGAGACATTATGCAGCCAGGCCTTTCGGCTTGTGGCCATACCGTCCTGAATGCGCCCGATCTCGTCAGATCTCGGAAGCTAAACGGGGCAGGGCCTGGTCAGTACTTGGATGGGAGACCTCCTAGAAATACCAGGTGCTGCAAGCCTTTTTCGTCTCCTGGGTAACTTCATCGTAGCTCTTAATACTCTCTTTCTGTCTCCAGGAGATATAATTGAAGAATTGTACACGTACTAGGCTACTTTCAACACCCTTTGCTGCACTGATATTTTTCCCTCCATTTTTCTTTTTATTTTATTTTTTTGCAGGAAGTTCCGTCAATATCCGCCAGCCTTTAAGAGACATCATGCAGCCAGGTCTCTTGGCTTGTAGTCACACTGTCCTGAACGCGCCCGATCATATCAGATTTCGGAAGCTAAACGGGGCAGGGCCTGGTCAGTACATGGATGTGTGACCTCCTGGAAATACCAGGTGCTGCAAGCTTTTTACGTCTCCTGGGTAACAGCATCGTAGCTCTTAATACTCTCTTTCTGTCTCCAGGAGATATAATTGAAGAATTGTACACGTACCCGGCTACTTTCAACACCCTTTGCTGCACTGGTATATTTCCCTCTATTTTTCTTTTTTTTTTTTGCTGGCAGTTCCGTCAATACCCGCCAGCCTTTAAGAGACATCATGCAGCCAGGCATCTCGGCTTGCGGCCACACCATGCTGAACGCGCCCGATCTCGTCAGATCTCGGAAGCTAAACGGGGCAGGACCTGGTTAGTACATGAATGTGAGACCGCCTGGAAATACCTAGTGCTGCAAGTTTTTACGTCTCCTGGGTAACTTTATCGTAGCTCTTAATACTCTCTATCTGTCTGGAGGAGATATAATTGAAGAATTGTACATGTACCCGGCTACTTTCAACACCCTTTGCTGCACTGATATTTTTCCCTCCCTTTTTCTATTTTTTTTTTTTTTTTTTTTGCTGGAAGTTCCGTCAATACTAGCCAGCCTTTAAGAGACATCATGCAGCCAGGTCTCTTGGCTTGCGGCCACACTGTCCTGAACACGCCTGATCTCATCATATCTCGGAAGCTAAACGGGGCAGGGTCTGGTCAGAACTTGGTTGGGTGACCTCCTGGAAATACCAGGTGTTGCAAGCTTTTTACGTCTCCTGGGTAACTTCATCGTAGCTCTTAATACTCTCTTTCAGTCTGGAGGAGATATTATTGAAGAATTGTACACGTACCCGGCTACTTTCAACAGCCTTTGCTGCACTGATATTTTTCCCTCCATTTTTCTATTTTTTTTTTTATTTTTTTCTCTTGGATGTTCCGTCATTACCCGCCAGCCTTTTAGAGACATCATGCAGCCAGGCCTCTAGGTTTGCGGCCACACCGTCCTGAACGCGCCCGATCTCATCAGATCTCGGAAGCTAAACGGGGCAAGACCTGGTCAGTACTTGAATGTGAGACCTCCTGGAAATACCTGGTGCTGCAAGCTTTTTACGTCTCCTGGGTAACTTCATTGTAGCTCTTAATACTCTCTTTCAGTCTGGAGGAGATATAATTGAAGAATTGTACATGTACCCGGCTACTTTCAACACCCTTTCCTGCACTGATATTTTTCCCTCCATTTTTCTATTTTTTTTTTTGCTGGAAGTTCCGTCAATACCCGCCAGCCTTTAAGAGACATCATGCAGCCAGGCCTCTTGGCTTGCGGCCACACCGTCCTGAACGCGCCCGATCTCATCAGATCTCGGAAGCTAAATGGGGCAGGGCCTAGACAGTACTTGAATGGGTGACCTCCTGGAAATACCAGGTGCTGCAAGCTTTTTACGTCCCCTGGGTAACTTCATCGTAGCTCTTAATACTCTCTTTCAGTCTGGAGGAGATATAATTAAAGAATTGTACACGTACCCGGCTACTTTCAACACACTTTGCTGCACTGATATGTTTCCCACCATTTTTCTTTTTTCTTTTTTTTTTTTGCTGGAAGTTCCGTCAATACCCACCAACCTTTAAGAGACATCATGCAGCCAGGCGTCTCGGCTTGTGGCCACACCGTCCTGAATGCGCCCGATCTTGTCAGATCTCGGAAGCTAAACGGGGCAGGGCCTGGTCAGTACTTGGATGGGTGACCTCCTGGAAATACCAGGTGCTGCAAGCTTTTTACTTCTCCTGGGTAACTTTATCGTAGCTCTTAATACTCTCTTTCTGTCTGGAGGAGATATAATTGAAGTATTGTACACGTACCCGGCAACTTTCAACACCATTTGCTGCACTGATATTTTTGCCTCCGTTTTTCTTTTTTTTTTTTTTTTTTTTTTTTTTGCTAGAAGTTCCGTCAATACCCGCCAGCCTTTAAGAGACATCATGCAGCCAGGCCTCTCGGCTTGCGGCTACACCGTCCTGGACGCACCCCGTCTCGTCAGATCTCGGAAGCTAAACGGGCCAGGGCCTGGTCAGTACTTGGATGGGTGACCTCCAGGAAATACCAGGTGATGCAAGCTTTTTACGTCTCCTGGGTAACTTCATCGTAGCTCTTAATATTCTTTATCTGTCTGGAGGAGATATAATTGAAGTATTGTACACTTTGTCTTAGGGACAGTCTGGCTAGCAGTGACTGAGTGGTTGACAGACGACAAGCAACGGAATGTACGTGCTCTGTGATGTCATAGCAGTCAGCTGAGAGAGGCTCGTGATGTCATCGCTGAGCTGTCTGTCTGTCTGTCTGTCTCTCTCTCTCTCTCTCTCTCTCTCTCTCTCTCTCTCTCTTCCTCTCAATTCAATTCATTTGTATTGTCAAAGCAATTGGACATACATACATACATATATATATATATATATATATATATACATACATACATACATCCATACATGCTAGAAAGTCATTACAATGTTATCTTAAAGGCTAACTAAGCAGAACATATATCATTATAGAACAGAGTTCATAGGTCAACACATGGTTTTAGGGAACAGGCACGTAGGTCATACCGTTTGACAATGTCTCCAAGGTTCTCATCGTAAATAACAAACAGAAATCAAACTATCTTCTGGGCTGACCTTCTAGCTTGACCGTATCTTTCTTAAGTATACAAGAGAGAAAAACAGGTGTAAGAAAATAATTTCTAATTTTCCTTCTACACATATATACATACATACATACATATGTAGCGTTATTTTGGGTGTATTTTGATAAGAGCATTTGGGCTCTGAGCTGAAGCACTGATCTAAAGAAGACCTCTCCCCCCCCAAAGTTATCAGATTTCCTTAGCTCATCAGCTTGGAACTGGTTTGCATCAAAGTGACAGTTTTGGGGAGGATGGCACCGAGAAGAGGCCAAATAGTTTGGAATTCTGCTATGAGATGTCTGGAGAAAGGGGCCTGTAGGTGATAAAAACTCTTTGAAGTGGATGAGAGCCGAAATCCCGACATAGAGCTACGAACCCAGGCCAACCGGCATTTCCAAAAGATGGCATGGATTGACATCAGTCATAAATAAAGCCTCCCTCCAATAGGACACTGGGGGCTGAAACCGAAATCCAATCTCAAGAACTCAGGGACCAATCACCTACTGATCTGACAGACTATAAGGAACAGCGGACAGTCTTTCTCTCTCTCTCTCTCTCACCTGAACCAGAATCTCGCTGCCACAGCTCAACCTGTAGCTCTGTTGCCAGAACCGGAATCAGAAACCAACCAAGTCTTTGCCGGCAACAGAAGAGTTAAACTGGGAGAAGGAGATTGAGCGAAGAATTATTTTAAAGGACTTTATTAAATAAATAACTTCACAGACCCACCTGATCAGTGGAGTTTTACAGCTGGACAATTGACTAAGTCGACTGAATACGAAAGTGTCAGTCACTTAAATAGCTATTTGAGTCTTAAGAAACTTGACCCTTGGAACGAACAGGGCCCTGCTTTTCTCAAAGACTTTGTCTTCAAGTAACTACGGTGGAACCCTGCTTACAAAGAAGATTTTGTGCACAACCTTGGAGCCTTCAAACCAGTGGAAAATCTGTTTGGAAAAGACTCTACATTCGCGAAACCCCAACTTCCAGGTGCATCGACTGAGTGGAAGTTCTTGGACAAAGCCGAACCGGACTGCCTTTGTTCCAAACCACACGGACCTCGTGCCGTGTGCTGTTATCTGAGCCCGAAGCCAGAGAGGCCTCTCTGCGACGAAGTTCACATAAGTTTAACAGTTTGGAGTTCATGATTCATGACATTTGAGAAATCAATTAGAAATGTTAATCTGTGATTCATAACTCTAGAATGTGTAATATCATTTAGTTTTCTTAAATATAAATGTGTGTTGCATTAAACTGTTTTGTTGATAATTTTAGAAATAAAATCTGTCAACGCCGAGAAATATCTTCTCATTCCTGTTTAACTGTTTAGTCTGAAATTGACACAAGTTAATAGACACCAGATTATAGGTGGCCCTGCCTATCCTTAATCATTGAATAATAATCAGTTAAGGGAAATTGTGGTAACAAGTAATGATAGGATCTTTCTCTCCACCTAAACGTTAATGAGACTGATATATATATAACGAGAAGTTACCTGACATAAATACTAACCTGCGTAGTTATTGAATGTCTGACTAACAATACTAATGAGAGACTCACCTTCGTCTTACTAACCGGTATTGTAGTCAATGTGTTTATAACCTTTTTTGTTTAATGATTTGTGTGTTATCATATGCGATCCCATGGTCTTTGATTTGGTCACGGAAGTGATTTGTCTTTGATTTGTTGATCTAGAGTTGAATTTTAATTAGTTTTTCCCTTTTGTATAATTAGTGTAGTGCTACATTTAGTCTTTGTTTTTGAATAAATTTGACAATTTATATCTTTGGAATTGGTGTCTGCATCCAATTATTACAGAAAATGAGTTCTACAAGATTCCAGGATTCGTGATAAGGTGATACTATAAATTCACTTCTTTAATTGAATTTTATAAGTGTACCTTACGCTACACCTTTGACCACCACGTCTTCCTCCTCCCACTGCTTGACCTCTATTGTGACCTGGATCACCTGCCGGCTCCATGTTATCGCTGTGTTGTTGAGGTGGATAGCACGCATTTCACTCGATACTCGTACCACAATGTGAAATCAATCATCAATAACCAGTTGGCAGTATTGGAAAAGCAATTACAAGGGCCTGCATACATACAGTAATGTCAAATCTGATGTGGAAGAACAATTCCTTTATCCCTCTGTTCTCCACCAGGGTTGTGCTGATCGCCTCGATTGGCAAGTTTGCAGTGTGAGGAGTGGATCCATGTTGTCGTTCCTAGGCACTTCACAGCTGTGTGGGTGGTCAGGAGCACCTGGTAGGGCCCTGTCCACCTGGGCTGTTGGGAGGACTTTCTCTTGTGTGCTTTGATATACACAGTCATCTTGCTGGAAGGGGTGGTAAACCTGCTGGGATGGTTCAGTCTGGGCGGCTTTCATCTGTGAATGGACAGCTTCGAAAGCACGTGTTAGTCCCATACAAAAAGACAACATAGCATCATCCATCAAGTGGATGTCCATTTCCCTTACAGACAATGGAGGAGTGATGGAGAGTCTCATAAGTCATCCCATAATAATCTCACACGGAGAAAGACCTGTTTTTCTCAATTTGCTGACGATTTCATTGTCATTAGG
The DNA here is from genome assembly GCF_036373705.1 of Amia ocellicauda. Lineage (NCBI taxonomy): Eukaryota > Metazoa > Chordata > Actinopteri > Amiiformes > Amiidae > Amia > Amia ocellicauda. The sequence goes on along the minus strand of NW_027103001.1, from coordinate 249,733 downwards.
ACTATAGGAAGGGGATCTGGACGTTTGAGTCCTGTTTGTTTGCATATATTAGACAGCTTATTCTTTAATATCCCATTTTGTTTCTCCACTGCTCCAGCTGACTGAGCCTGATGGGGCAGTGAAAATGTTGTTTACCTCGCAGGGCTTTGCATAGTTCCTGCACTATTGTCCCAGTGAAGTGAGTGTTCCTATCACTGGAAATTTCCCTGGAATGCGAAATCTACATATAACATCCCTTAACTGTATTTTTGCTACTTTTACTACTTCAGCCTTCCTACGGGATAGGCTTCAACCCATTTAGAACACCTATATATTATTACAAGTATATATTCATATCCACAACATTTAAGCTCTTGAACACAATCTATTTGCATATTGCAGGATTATGAGCTTGACAAATGTGGCAAGTTCTACAATATTGCTAAGCTGTTACTATAAAACCTGGGGCAAACCAATTTAAAAGACTGATGCACACATCCCCCCTTTGCCCGTGTGGCCAACACCATGCGCCACATGGGCAAACCAGGGAAAGAGTGCCTGTGAGGCAACCAATGCATTAGCAAATGTTTGAGCTCTCTTATGGAAGGTGCAGTGGCCAGTTGCAATTTCCTGGAGCTTTTACAGTGCATCTCAAATTAAATTTCATCCAGCCCCAGGTCATAAAAGTCAAACCCTAGTTACGACATACATAACACATACATTTTGTTGCTTCAAAGAGAATACAAAAGTCAGCAAAACATTCTTTTTTACAAATTCAGTTTGTAAACTGTATTGTACATATATTTGTTGCGTTTTGATTTATAAACATTATACATTGTACAAATCTTAAGTGAAGGGCAATGGACTGATTCTGACTTCATGGCTGTCATTCTATTCATTTGAATAATGTGACATCTCCACTAATAGTACATTATAAATTAAACTATCAATAGAAGAATATGTGCTACTGCGGACGTCATCTGAGCAGTTTCACAATATATTGTAGATTCCTATAATCTGGAAAACCTTTAATTATAGTATTTTAACTTATTTCTCCACTGAGTCAAGCATCACTTCAGCGTAGTGGACCTCAGCATTGGTCTGTTCAAGTTGCTGTGAGGCTGTCTTTAAAGCCGCGCCCTTGGCCTACTGTGTCTCAACAAGAACACCAGCATCTTCTCCATATGGGTCAGACATCGGTTCCTTCAGGACACGATTCATAATATGCATATCTGCCATGTGGAATAAATCAGTCTGAAGACACAATGTGTGGTTCACACAACATCAGAGATCGTCCTTATAAAAGGCATCTCTATCACATTAGTTGACATTCGCACAATCTATAAGGTTTCTAGTAAAGGGACAATTCAAAATAATAATAATCTTGATTCCAATTTATCTCATTTATCAAATTATTTCAGTACAGCACTCAGCTGTCGTCAGCAGCATCATATCTCCTGTGTTTATTGAATCAGCTTTACTTCCTAGTGTAGATACTCTTTTTGTGTGGAGTTGTCAAAGTTTCAAAACAATGTGCTTATCTTTGTCCTTTTATCTAACTTAAATACCTGAGAACATTACAATAACTATTACAGCAGCTCCTTCAACACCATAGTTAATAGTAGTTGGGTAAATGATGGCAGTTATTAATCTTTGTTTCTCAATTTATTTTTTACCAATAAACCATAATTTGAAATTATTTCCATACTCCTATTATTCCTATTTTCATTATTATTAGTTTTATGCGGTTGTCATCTAGTATGTGACGTATTCGTCTGTATCAACATCAATATTATTATCATTATTAATACAAGCAGTGTAAATTACCATTCATTACACTCTTGCTCTGTTTGTAATAAGTTATGAACCCTTACACGTACTTACAGTCTCTGCCTTGTCTCTGACCTCTCTCTCTCTCTCTCTCTCTCTCTCTCTCTCTCTCTCTCTCTCTCTCTCTCTCTCTCTCTCTCTCTCTCTCTCTCTCTCATCTCAGGCTGCTTGTCTGCTCAGGCGAACAGGGGGAGCAGAGGAGCACATACGGCCCTTGCCCCCTGCCCCCCTCTTCCTAATTGATAGGGTATTTCTGTTTGTGAAAGGACTATTTCCAAACAGTTTTATAACTTGCCATGACTATGTTTCATTAAATTAGTTATGTTACACCTTTAGTTATACCTGTAGTAACTTCATTATTTTCCCTCATATTCCAGTCAATCACCATCAGAGTCTCTCGTGGCAGTACATTTGTCTCACACAGAACAAACTCTCCTTTCTCAACCGCTTTCAATTTTGGATAATATCGCACTGCATCCCAACAGCTGTTCTTTCTCCTATTCCTAATTTCTTACAAGAAAATGCAAGTTATATTTGATCGATTTGTATTATTACTATTTATATACATTTCACTACATTATTGTAGTTAATGAATGTATTTAATCTTTGGAAAATAAGCCTTTTCATTGATCTCAATAATGATGTCCAGGTACTTCAGGAAAGCACATTTTCAAAAAATGTGTCCAGTCAATGATTTCCCCAACTAAGAACCTGAGTGGGCACTAAGACTGTCCTCCTGCGCGGCTCATGTCTTTATTGTGTCACTTCCTCCTATTGAAGTCCAATCTACACCAGTACAGGTTCAGAAGAACTGTTCCCGAATCCAGATTGAACTGATCAATAGTTAATTTCTTACCTACACATTGTATTTAGGGATCTATTACTAGGGATTTAAAAACTCTTCATTGTGGAACTCATAGCTTCCAAATGAGCACATCGTTAATTTCCTGGAGTATCTGGTTATCTATTTATCAATATGTAAGAAACCTTCACCGAATGTTTGTGGTTGCCTCGGATTCCTATTTCTAAATTTGGCTCTAATTCCATTTCTAACATGTTACTTTTAACTTCTGTATTCGTAAGACCTATTTAAATAACTTAATTTTGTATTATTATTTCTGTTTGCAATAGCATTCTGTGTACAGTTAAATGCTGACTTTCTTGTAGGTCTGTTATTACAACATATTTAACTGGCGTTTTTTAGCTATCATTTTGTAACTATTTGTGACTTATGACTCTCTTAGTCATATTCTGGACTATACAGTACATGAAAAAGTCAAAATATGGACATTTACCTTGCGCAAACTGAAAACGTACAAACATACAAAGAGACACATATTAATTTATATCCATAGTAAATTCAGATACCATGGTTTTGGTTGGCATGTTATATTGACCTGCAGTGTCTCAAACTACCCTTATTTATTACTTATCTAGTAATTTTCCTTCAGTATCTTGAGGACTGTCATTTATACTGAAAAACATATATATATATATTTTTAATTTGTCTTCGGGGCATTCAGATTGAATTATGCCTGTTGTCTTTTCTTTCTTTTCTCTAACAAATGTTTTAAGATAGCTAGCTTTGGTTTCTCATTTCTTAATGCTTTGTATTCCTATTTTGCAAAACCGTTTTTAGGTGCTCAAGTCTATCTGAATCAAAAGTCCCATCTTCTGGAAACCTTAATTTTCTGTCACCTATTGTCCAGTCAAACGCACCGCTTCACTCCATAGTTATCATACATGTACCTTACATGTGTACCTTTAAGTGGCGGGTCGCCCGTCTTACTAGAGCTGTTCCCACACAGTAACACGTTTTCCCATTTTCTATGTATCGTTTTGTACACAACAACCAAGGCGTGCAAGCCCGCAAAATAACAATAAACGACAGGGGAGAAAACATAGCAAAAAACAAGAAAACACAAATAATACTAAATCCTATATAGGAATAACAACAAACATGCTTTTCAATGTTTGCATTTATAGAACTTGTATATAACTTAATGACTTTTCTTCATTTACCATAAACACTATAAACTTCTATAAACTATAAACACGTTATTTTATATTATCACCGGCGTATCAGATATTGAACAATTAATTAGCGCTCCTTTTTTTTTTTTTTTCTAATAGTAGGTCAAACCTACGCTGCAGTTTACAAACACACTTAAGCCTGCGGGAACCCAGACAGGAAAACACAGTCGTGTTCCTTCACAAACAAGAAGACACAGTCAAGTCTATGGTAACCCTAAGAAACCATGCTCCTCGGTTATTGGTGTCAATGGATCTCATTATCCTGAAACTTTCATGATCGAAACATGGAATACTGTTTGTCAGTTTCCATAAAACTATGCATTAAGAGTAATGCAACAGTCACTTATCATTTTGAGCAGCTGTATCAATTGATAGTTAGATCTTTGTAATGAAATGAATAGACAGTGATCTCAGATGTAATGTGTGAATTGCATTTTGAAATGGTAATACTTTGATGTTAAGTTGTGTCATTTTAGTTCAATGAACAAATGATCTGAGGTTGATGTGTATTGTATCCAAGCAATTGTAAAAAAGTGTTAGAGTTTTGAAAAATGTGCATTTTGATCATCGGGTGTGAGTTTAGTGTCTAGAGTTTTGAAAAATGACATCAAGGTTCTGAAATGAGTGCCAAAGTGATTGTAAAAAAGTGTAATATCAGGGGACAGTGGCTATTACTGATCTGGCCTTCCGTGGCCTCTGTATTAATGTAACAGGTCACATTGTATGTGTACACTGATACTTGATAGTATAATATAGTACAAGTAAAAAACATACATAGGTATCATAGAAGTATTTTGCAGAAATGATTATGGATACTTATCAAAATGGAGAGGAAATGCTAAATCCAGTCTCCCCAGGCTGAGCTTCTATTGCTGCACCTGCTAAGTGGCTGCTGGCCCCACTATATGGATAGAGCCACACCAAGTACAAGAGTCTCCCCATTGCTATTTATATCTCCCTATCCAGTCTTCTATACGTGTCAGGGTGGGGTGCCTTTTCCCCTGCATGCTTTGAAACCTATAGCACCTGGGACACACACTTGGGATCCGGTTCCTCTGCCCCTCACATACACATGAGGAATCCCAGGTGCTCAATACGTCATACTGTCTCTTTCATCTCATGTGTAAACTATGGACAAATACATGACTAAACGTGTTTAGTTGCTTTTCCCAGAATGCTTTGCGCCACGATATGCAAATAACGGGGACTATGATTGGTTTCCTGACATTACCCACACTGCGACTGATGCTACCCATTTCACTACCCAACAAAGACCCATAATATGCATGTGTCTGTCTGCCTGTCTGTCAAAGTATGTGTGTCTGTGTCTGTTTGTGTGTGTTTGTGTGTCTGTCTCTGTGTGAAAATGTGCCTGTCTCTGTGTGAAAGTGAGTGTGTCTGTGTCTGTGTCTGTCTGTGAAAGTGAGTGTGTGAAAGTGTGTGTGAGTGTCTGTCTGTCTGTCTGTCTTTGAAAGTGTGTGTGAGTGTCTGTCTGTCATGTAACTTGCACATCTGTTAGGGCACCATATGCAGAGATGTACACATATTGTTCCTTTTCCATATACACTCACCTAAAGGATTATTAGGAACACCATACTAATACTGTGTTTGACCCCCTTTCGCCTTCAGAACTGCCTTAATTCTACGTGGCATTGATTCAACAAGGTGCTGAAAGCATTCTTTAGAAATGTTGGCCCATATTGATAGGATAGCATCTTGCAGTTGATGGAGATTTGTGGGATGCACATCCAGGGCACGAAGCTCCCGTTCCACCTGTAGCGTAAGGTACACTTATAAATTTCAATTAAAGAAGTGAATTTATAGTATCACCTTATCACGAATCCTGGAATCTTGTAGAACTCAATTTCTGTAATAATTGGACGCAGACACCAATTCCAAAGATATAAATTGTCAAATTTATTCAAAACAAAGACTAAATGTAGCACTACACTAATTATACAAAAGGGAAAAAATAATTCTAAACTAAAAACTCTATATCAACAAATCAAAGACAAATCACTTCCGTGACCAAATCAAAGACCATGGGATCGCATATGATAACACAAATCGTTAAACAAAAGAGGTTATAAACACATTGACTACAATACCAGTTAGTAAGATGAAGGTGAGTCTCTTGTTAGTATTATTAGTCAGACATTCAATAACTACGCAGGTTAGTATTTATGTCAGGTAACTTCTCGTTATATATATATCAGTCTCATTAACGTTTAGGTGGAGAGAAAGATCCTATCATTACTTGTTACCACAATTTCCCTTAACTGATTATTATTCAATGATTAAGGATAGGCAGGGCCACCTATAATCTGGTGTCTATTAACTTGTGTCAATTTCAGACTAAACAGTTAAACAGGAATGAGAAGATATTTCTCGGCGTTGACAGATTTTATTTCTAAAATTATCAACAAAACAGTTTAATGCAACACACATTTATATTTAAGAAAACTAAATGATATTACACATTCTAGAGTTATGAATCACAGATTAACATTTCTAATTGATTTCTCAAATGTCATGAATCATGAACTCCAAACTGTTAAACTTATCTGAACTTCGTCGCAGAGAGGCCTCTCTGCCTTCGGGCTCAGATAACAGCACACGGCACGAGGTCCGTGTGGTTTGGAACAAAGGCAGTCCGGTTCGGCTTTGTCCAAGAACTTCCACTCAGTCGATGCACCTGGAAGTTGGGGTTTCGCGAAAGTAGAGTCGTTTCCAAACAGATTTTCCACTGGTTTGAAGGCTCCAAGGTTGTGCACAAAATCTTCTTTGTAAGCAGGGTTCCACCGTAGTTACTTGAAGACAAAGTCTTTGAGGAAAGCAGGGCCCTGTTTGTTCCAAGGGTCAAGTTTCTTAAAACTCAAATAGCTATTTAAATGACTGACACTTTCGTATTCAGTCGACTTAGTCATTTGTCCAGCTGTAAAACTCCACTGATCAGGTGGGCACAGGCGGGCAGCGCAGTCTGTAAAGTTCTTTATTTAATAAAGTCCTTTAAAAGAATTCTTTGTACGGCTCAATCTCCTTCTCCCAGTTTAACTCTTCTGTTGCCGGCAAAGACTTGGTTGGTTTCTGGTTCCGGTTCGGGCAACAGAGCTACAGGTTGAGCTGTGGCAGCGAGTTACTGGTTCAGGTGAGAGAGAGAGAGAAAGAAAGGCCGTGTTTGTCCTTTATAGTCTGTCAGATCAATAGGTGATTGGTTCCTGAGTTCTTGAGATTGGATTTCGGTTTCAGCCCCCAGTGTCCTATTGGAGGGGGGCTTGATTTATGACTGATGTCAATCCATGCCATCTTTTGGAAATGCCGGTTGGCCTGGGTTCGTAGCTCTATGTCGGGATTTCGGCTCTCATCCACTTCAAAGAGTTTTTATCACCTACAGGCCCCTTTCTCCAGACATCTCATAGCAGAATAACAAACTATTTGGCCTCTTCTCGGTGCCATCCTCCCCAAAACTGTCACTTTGATGCAAACCAGTTCCAAGCTGATGAGCTAAGGAAATCTGATAACTTTGGGGGGGAGAGGTCTTCTTTAGATCCGTGCTTCAGCTCAGAGCCCAAATACTCTTATCCAAATACACCCAACATAACGCTACATACCCCCTTTCTTGAATGGGACTGAGGTCGACTAGGACGTTATCCCCTTCAAGACAAAATAAGACGATAAGCATTTATCTCAAAGTTATGTAACAGAATTCAACAGTGGACTTCACCATTCATGACCCCGAGAAATCAAAGAAAACAAACTAATAGTTCATTATTTAAGCAGAATGTATTCCAATCAAATTGACAATCCTATACTAGCACATATACAGGTTACATATTATAACACAAGTACATTAAAACAAAAAAACAATTGGTATTACTCAGTATTGAGTATGGTTACTGACGGTAACCAATAGGTGGAAGTTGATTAACAGAGGGAGGTGACTGGGAATTCAGGTGTTATTCAGGCACCTGACCTTCACTATGTCTATAATAGTTGGTAGGGACCTGGGTTCGAATGGTTGGCTTACATGGTAAGCCGGTGCCCCCTTTAGGGACATGCACAAAAAATGGTCTCATTGGGAAGTTGTACCTTGGTGGCTGTATCATATCTGTCATTCAATTCCACCGGCTTTGGTGATTCAACTTGAGCCCACAACCTGTTCAATAGATCCTGACCAATGATCAACTTCTCTGTTTCAAATTTGGAAATATAAACTGGATGAACCAACTTAATCTTCCCAAAGGTGAACTCTAACAATGCCTTTTGAGTGAGCTGTGCCTTAGTCTCTGTGTAACTTGTAATGTTCACACTACAAGCTTCCACTTTCAGTCGTTGGTCTGAGGTTTCCATAATTTGTTTCAGGTTGCCCATTGTGGTGGCAGACATTAAACAAATTTCAGCCCCAGTGTCCAACAAGGCTCCTCACTCCCACACATTCTCAATGGTCACTTCTATGTAAACTTGCTTGGCTCTGCCTCTCTGTGTCAGATCACCCAGTAACATCACCAAAGGTTCAGCTTGCCTGCAGGCAACTTCCCCCACTGGGAGGTCCCAGTGGGCTGATGTGTCAGAGAAACCCCCCTGCTGTTCCTCACATCCAATCAAAAACACAGAGGCGGGGACAGGGGGCGGTTCCAGAGCTAGTCATTCCTTAGGTGGCGAGTCCGGCCCTTTACCCTGGCTACTAACTTCCAGTTTGGGAAGAGGGGGCAAAGGGAGCAGAGCTAAGCGTAGCAGTAGCTCAGAAACTGCAACATTGCTCAGAGACTGAGTTAACCCACCTAGGCTAGGAGCAGATTTCTTTTTTTTATTGTAAGCCTGGGTGTCTTGGATTCCATCCTTGGGAGGTTCTTTCCTTCTTTGAATCTCTGTCCCCTCTAACTCCAGTGGAGAAATAGGGCTCTCAGAGCGCCTTGCCAGTACTTGGGTGCTTGAATCTTTACGATCAGAAGTGCTATTGTACTTGCTTTCCCAAGCTTTCTGTGCCATTTTTTCGAATTTCAGCTATGTTCATATACGTTGCGTCTGCATGTAATATGATCATTTCCTTAATCGTTGGGAACAAATTAGCAACAAACAACCCTTTAAAGCTCACCTCTTCCTCGGCCCCGGGTCGATCTTGACCCGCAAAATAGGTTTTCCTAAGCTTTTCATAGTAATCACGGGGGGACTCATGCTTACCCTGTTTGATCTGGTGTGCGGCAGTCACTGCTGCCACTGGATCAATGAACCTGGAATAGTCCCTAACTAATGCTCTGCACAAGCGTTGAAACCTATTGCAGACCATGGACCCTTGCCTCTCCATCCAAGAATGGACTTGGCGAGAGGTAGTTTTGCGGATTAGGAGAACCTTTTCCTTCTCCGTAGCCTCAGGATAGAAACTCAAAGCATACTTAATGTCCTTAATATACGCTTCCACATTTCCTTCCTTGTCTGCTGGGTTAAAGGTTTCACAATCTTTAGCCAGTTCTCTCAACTGGCGCATGTTAACCTTTCGGTCTGGACTCTCGGGAGAGGAAGTTCGTCTGTGCGACGAGCTTCTTACCCTGGGTGGAGAAAGACTACAGGGAGGGGTACGATCAGGACGAGGCAACCCGGGGCCTAAATGTGGAGACGGTGTGCGACTCCGTGCATTGGCCGGTTCCGGCTGTTCCTTTATGCTGTCAGGTGTCAGCTTTGCAGCCCACCAAGAGGCAGCTTTCAGGGCCCCTATTTGTTGCTTGAGACGCTCATTTTCAACTTCAGTTGATTTGAGTTCTCCCCTAAGCACCTGATTTACTCTCCTCATTTCTTCACTGTCCCTTTTTAAATGTATGACCTCGCCTTCGAGTATCTCCATTTTTACAGTGCCCAAATCTTTCTCCCTGACTGTTTTGCAAAGACGCATTTCCAAAACATCCCGGTCCTTCAAAACTATCCTTTCATTTTCAACCGCTTTACATCTGTCATTTTGCAGACCTTTTACTTGGATCAGAGTTGTTTCCAATTCAACTTGACATTGTCTTAAATCATTTCCTAATTGCTCTCTCTGTTCAATTAAGTCCTCTTTTTCAGCATTCAACACAATGACTTGTTTTCCACAAGTATCTAGCTTTCCTTCAAATTCTAAAACCATTCCATGCCGTTTGGCTCTTTCTTCTTTCGCTTTAGCATACTTTTCTCCTAGCTTTTTCAGTTTTTCAAACTTGCTTATGATCCAGTTCACTACCCTTGAGCTCGCAAGTGCTAAGCTAGCCATAACTTTCATCACCTCTATCGACTCTTTTTCGAGTTGCGTCGTAGTGTCGTTTACCAACTGAGTTCGACGCGACTCTACTTCAAAGTCCAAACTGCCTAGGCGTCCAAGGAATTCAGGAATCTCTGTTCCTGGCACCTTAACAATCAATGCTTCACATGGGGACATTTGGGTAATCATTGTTTTGGCTATTCAGTAACAACCCAACAGAACAGTACTCGATTAATCACCTAATGACTCTAATGCCAACGCTTAGGATATCAACAATTTATCACAAGTAACTAAAACAGACTTAATCTTTTGTGACTTTGGATTTATGACTGATGTCAATCCATGCCATCTTTTGGAAATGCCGGTTGACCTGGGTTCGTAGCTCTATGTCGGGATTTCGGCTCTCATCCACTTCAAAGAGTTTTTATCACCCACAGGCCCCTTTCTCCAGACATCTCATAGCAGAATAACAAACTATTTGGCCTCTTCTCGGTGCCATCCTCCCCAAAACTGTCACTTTGATGCAAACCAGTTCCAAGCTGATGAGCTAAGGAAATCTGATAACTTTGGGGGGGAGAGGTCTTCTTTAGATCCGTGCTTCAGCTCAGAGCCCAAATACTCTTATCCAAATACACCCAACATAACGTTACACACCACATCCCAAAGATGCTCTATTGGGTTGAGATCTGGTGACTGTGGGGGCCAGTTTAGTACAGTGAACTCATTGTCATGTTCAAGAAACCAATTTGAAATGATTCGACCTTTGTGACATGGTACATTATCCTGCTGGAAGTAGCCATCAGAGGATGGGTACATGGTGGTCATAAAGGGATGGACATGGTCAGAAACAACGGGCCGTGGCATTTAAACGATGCCCAATTGGCACTAAGGGGCCTAAAGTGTGCCAAGAAAACATCCCCCACACCATTACACCACCACCACCAGCCTGCACAGTGGTAACAAGGCATGATGGATCCATGTTCTCATTCTGTTTACGCCAAATTCTGACTCTGAAATCGAGACTCATCAGACCAGGCAACATTTTTCCAGACTTCAACTGTCCAATTTTGGTGAGCTTGTGCAAATTGTAGCCTCTTTTTCCTATTTGTAGTGGAGATGAGTGGTACCCAGTGGGGTCTTCTGCTGTTGTAGCCCATCCGCCTCAAGGTTGTACGTGTTGTGGCATCACAAATGCTTTGCTGCATACCTCGGTTGTAGCGAGTGGTTATTTCAGTCAAAGTTGCTCTTCTATCAGCTTGAATCGAGTCGGCCCATTCTCCTCTGAGCTCTAGCATCAACAAGGCATTTTCGCCCACAAGACTGCCGCATACTGGATGTTTTTCCCTTTTCACACCATTCTTTGTAAACCCTAGAAATGGTTGTGCGTGAAAATCCCAGTAACTGAGCAGATTGTGAAATATTCAGAGCGGCCCGTCTGGCACCAACAACCATGCCACGCTCAAAATTGCTTAAATCACCTTTCATTCCCATTCAGACATTCAGTTTGGAGTTCAGGAGATTGTCTTGACCAGGACCACACCCCTAAATGCATTGAAGCAACTGCCATGTGATTGGTTGGTTAGATAATTGCATTAATGAGAAATTGAACAGGTGTTCCTAATAATCCTTTAGGTGAGTGTATATGTATGTATGTATGTATGCATGTCCAATTGCTTTGACAATTCAAATGCACTGAATTGAGAGAGAGAGAGAGAGAGAGAGAGAGAGAGAGAGAGAGAGAGAGAGAGTTGTAGTCCAGACCACTGCAAAATTCCTGCTGAAGTGATCTGGATCACCACACAATGGCCCAAGGACCACTGCAAACTTGGATTTCAATGTATTTGTGTAATCTGTGTTGCAATAGCACATACCATGTTCCTTTGTGGTGATCTGGTTAATTCTGATCTGGGAAAACCACAATCCTGCAGGTTTAATAAGTCTCTCTACACATCAGTCCCTGAGTACCTTCAACCAATGGTCATTTTGACCAATTAAGCCCAAGATTTGAGTCAATTAAGTTGTCAAGGACTACCCAGTGAAGACGTGAACTCACGACTAGGTCACACTGTGAGCTCACCAGAGCAGACATTACACTGAGCTCACTGTGAGCTCACTTAGCGCTTTTCCAGCGACATGGTGCCGGTGCTGGAGCCGGAGCCGCTGCCCTTACTCGGTGGCTAACCCACCTCTATGTTACAAATGTTCCCTAAACACTTATTTTGCAAGATCAATAAAAATCCTTTAGGAAATTTAAACTTTTACTGACACACATAGTTAATAGCAATGTATTATAACTTTACCAAAAATAATAATCTGTATATCTTTAATTGTTTAGACGTTATTAAGATATAATGCATCTTTCACATAGGGAACATTTGTAACATGTTAGGAAAAACAAACAAATGATTTGAAAATATTCATAATTACAGCATACAATTTGTCAGGCTTCATAAGAATGGTATTTATAACATACTCTGTAAAAATCAAGCAAATAACATTTGTGGTTCACGAGAAAATATATATATATATATATATATATATATATATATATATAATCAAAGCTATCAGACTATAGCAGCCGGTGTATGAAGACACATACGATTATACAGCATTATTTGGCAGCTTCGCAAGACCTAATTTTAAACGTTGTTGGTAAGTTAGATAATTAGTGGGGACCCGCTATTTGCAGTTCTTCCCCTCCATAATTGCTAAAATAAAGTTTTACTGACATTTTATTGACCCTACCACTGCATAGGGCACATCTGTAACATGAACGCTACTGAATGGCACATACATTGAAAACTACGGAGAACTGAGACAAATCCACTTTACACTTCATAAATAATCTTAAAACGTTTCCAACCAAGGCAACACCCACTTGAAATACGTTCATTCTCATTTTTGGTAAACAAAAAGAGAGATTGTTACATATGTTCCCTATGATGCATCTACAGAGAGAGAGAGAGAGACAGACACTAACTCTCTCTCTCTCTCAGCTGGGAGTGTGTGGGAGGGGTCTGCAGTGAGCGGGAGTGCTGCTGAGAGCTCTGTCCTTTGGCTGCGTTTTTTTGTTGCTTTACTTTTTTCAGTTTGTTTATTTTGTCTTCTGTTTTCAGTGCTTTTCTTATTGTGGGGGAACAGGGGAGGGGAGGGGGGAGTACCGGTAGTTCTTCCCGGGTCGGGGGGTCGGACCCCCTGAATGCGTCTTTTGAAAAACTGACCCGACGCCATGGAGTCAAGATCGCTCCGGTGCAGTTCTGCCCCCTAGAGCAGTGTGTGTTAGCGGTTGGGGAGGTAGCAGGGTGTGAAAATATCAAGTCTGCTGCCATTGTTATCTTCTTAAAAACCACTGATCTGCTCAATCAGCTAGTGGCTAATGGCACAGTGTTAGACGACACTTTCACCCCGGTGTTGCCGCTCGCTGCTCCTGCCCGGAAGGTAACGCTGTCTAACGTCCCTCCGTTCATCCGCACCGGCTCGGGCAGCTGATGTCCGGCATTAAGAGGGTCCCGCTGGGCTGCAAAGCCCCGCAACTGAAACACGTCATGTCCTTCCGAAGGCAGCTGTATATGATCCTCAATAACATCAATGAGGATCTTAATGTCATTTTTAAATTTAAGATCGACAATACCGACTACGTCGTGTTCGCTACTTCGGAGTCCATGAAGTGTTTCAGGTGTGGGAGCGAGGGGAATGTCGTGAGGAACTGTCCCGAGCAGGACAGGGAGCGGGAGGAGGAGCGGGGCGACGCGGGGAGGAATAGAGACACCGGCCCGCAGCCACAGATGCAGCGGGCAGACAGAGATCGAGCCCCGCCGGAGGAGACAGTCGCCGGTCGGACCGATGGTACCACTGATGCCGTGACGGGGGAAGAGCTGCCCGGAGGCGATGACGCACAGCTGGGGGACGGGGTCGAGGCAGCGGGGGATAGTGACGACCGAGACGCCGGGGGGAGATGGTGTTGAGGCGGTGCACGGGGCGCTGGTTAGTGACGAGGAACAACCTCAGCAGCCAGCAGACGGGCGGACAGACACACAGGGTGTAGCCGAGGAGGAGGCAGGGCCAGGCTCGGCGGTACAAGCCGAGGCGCCGGGTGGAAAAAACGCACTAAGAAGGTGCTGGGAGGGAGCACGGACGGTGTTGGTAAATAGTGTCAGTAAAAGAAGTGGTGGCACAGTAGTGAAGCTGGGGTAGCGAGCGGCTTGGTGGGGAAAGGTCCGGCTACACGCTGGAGCATCGCGGCAGCCACCGGGGACGCCTCGGGCTCGGAGTGACAGTGAGGGCGGCTTCACGGATTCCTCTCTCGCCTCCTCGTCCTCGGTGAGTCAGAGCTGCAGTGAAGGATATCAGGAGGTTTTTAGAGAAAACGAAGGGAAAGAGGTCTGTTTTAGTGGAGCAGTTTTTCCCAGATCGTGCATGCCTGCTGGCCTCTATTAAGTTTTTACAGAAACCCTGACCTATCAATTTGTACAACACTCACTGAAAACCATGGTTGGGGTCAATTCCTGTTTTTCAATTCCAATTCCTCCTACAAATCAATTCAAAATTGCAATTACTTTTTGCATTCACAGAATATTCTTTATTGGAATTGAATTGAAAAGGGAATTAAAAATTGAATTGGAATTGACCCCAACCCTGTTGAAAACAAAACAAAAAATACAGATCTGGTTCTTCAAATCTTCACTCTGGTTTCATTCTGTGTCGTAGTTCATTTATCTTGCTGTTAATTGCACCACCAATTACACTCTTTGGGGTACTGGGCAATTTTTTCAAGGTAGCCCCTAAAAAACATGTATCACATAGATTTAATGACTTGCACATAGATATATAAAAATCTTTTAATAAACATACCACATATCTTTGAGAAGGGTTCATTAGTTACATATTGCCACAGTAAATCAACATTTTTGTGTGTGGGTGTATTTAAACGTTTTGGTGTATGCTCTTAAACTTGTCTTACACTAGTTCATAGTAAAATCTGTACTTGGCGAAGCAGCTATGCAAAGGCAGTCTTTTCTCCATTAATACCTTGCTTAAGCATTACATTGATGTGGCACAACTGGACTGAAATGTGAAGTATTTGCTCAAAAGTCAAATTTAAATGAGACATGAAAGTTTATATTGTCAAGGATCCCATGGCACTATTCATTATTATTATGTATTAATATGTCTGAAGCATTAATCCAAGGTGATTTACAAGGTGTTGTTGAAAGAGTGACGTGGCTGAATTCTAAGTCAGGCTTCCCTCAATCAGGTCTAACAAATTTGTTATGACTCCACCTTTACTGCTGTGTAGTAATCTGCTGGTACAAAATGGCTGCACCCCAGAGGGTGGTGGGTGAAGTGAGTCTGTAGAGCACTTTGGGATCTTTCCAGCTGCTACATGTAAGGTATTATTATTTATTAATAAATTAACTCTAGTCTCTGAAACTAAAACAAAGGCCAAAGGAACATTTCAAATGCTAACCCTTTGTGTTCTATACAGTTAAAAAGGAGAGTTAGAAATTTTGTACAACAGCATTTACATACCATATATGGCTTCCACCTTTAAGCGATCCAGAGGTGTCTTTTTCTCCGAAGTTGGATCTCTCTTGCTGCCACCACCACGAAGATTGCTCTTTAATAATGTTGGAAAGTCAAAGACAGCAACCGTCAGGGTTCTTGCATATGACGTATTCGTGCTGCACCTCTCTGCAAGGATCCAGGACAGTTTGTCAATGTAAACTCCAGTGCCTGGGAATATTTCCACCTAAAAGACAATGGTAAATAAAAAACAAGCTTATCCCCAAACTATTCTTATATTATGTTAAGTGGAATACATTATCAGTAAGGCTGTGATTTTGTTACAGAAATGTGTTATTAAAGACCACAGTATGTCTCAATTCTAAGTTTATTAATTTACAGACATAATAAAGTCAGTGAATCTGTGACACCCATAATTCAATTACATTCTTATTATCAACTATAACTATGAATATAACTGATAATGTAGCATCATTAGATTGTTTACAACCAATATTTGTTTTCAATATATATATTTTTACCTTGTCTTTGTAATATTGTAGACCAAGAGTGTTATACCTGTTTTGGTGATTCTTTGTCAGATTCAGAACAATTTGCTGTGGGGCTGTCAGAACCACTTGATGGTGACACACTTTTGTCTTCATTGCTGATAAATGTGGCTTTTGTTACAATTTTTTTCAGATTGTCCAAAAGGTCTGGAATCTCTGGAGAAAAAAACCTTAGTATTAAATGATAATCATTTCTAGTAATATATTTAATACAAAGTGAAAACAAAACCATCAATGCCTGCAATTATACTTGAGAGACTTGCTCTATGTTATTGGCAAACTGACCTTTTTGTGGGTCATTAACATTAGCTACGAAAAAAATAAAAAAGATAAAATACAAGAATAACCAGGTCTAATGTAATGCATATAGTCATTAATGTAGGATTATGAAGTTATGTTGAAAAACTTTATTTAATAATCAGTATTATTAAACTATTAGACAGTGCACATTAAGAGTCTGTATTGTGGTTCTAGATTACTTCAGTATGATCAACTATAATACATTACTCTGGAATCTAAATTACTGAAGAATAACATTTATCAAGGTAAGGAATTATTTGCTATAAATAAAAAAACTTACCATCAACCATACGGTTTCGAAGACATTGGTTTTCATTTTTAAGTCTTGTGTTTTCCTTTTCGAGCTGCTTAACTTTTTGCTGTAGCTCAACTTCACTGGACTCTTTAAATGTCTGTAGAATATGACGGGATCTAATTCTTGAAGCTCCATCGGTTTTCTTTCTTATTTTGTGCTGTATTCAGAGAGGAAAAGAGTTTAAAATGAAAATATATATATATATGAATATGATTAAAAAAAAAACAATCCTGCAATACATTTATTTAATATTTGCAGTAATTATCTCACCGGTAACTGTGGTTCATCAAGGTCACTATCATCTGAAATTTGAAGTTTTTTGTTTGGTTTAGGTACTCTCTTCATTTTAGGACAGGGCATTTTTGTTAGGTCATTAAGTTTTCTTCTTAGTTCGCCTTCTTTTCCTAAAATAAAAATAAAATAAATAAAACCCTGCATTATGTCCACAGATATTTGGGGATTATATTTATGTGTCATAAAAATACTGTGCTTTGACCATACAAATTAAGATGAACAGCCAACACTGAATCAAAACTGAAGTTAAATTATATCTGGTTTAATTTATTTTGTGATTTGGGGGATTTTATTGTAAAGCACAACACACAATAAATCGATCTTACAAATGCCAGTCAAGTATGACGAGTTTTTAGCGCCCTCACCACCACCTACCATGTTATAAGAGTATGTTAGAAGTACAACACATTAATAACTTAAACATTCATTTCAAATATACTGTGATTGTATATATCAAATAGCATGTAAAGACTTTAATGTTTTTTTTTTAAATAAACATTGTTACCAGTCATAATGATCTGCGCTTCATGGACAGGCCATCCACCTTTTGGAGGTTTGTTCGTGTCTCTCCACTCTGCTCTGAAGTTTCGAGTCGTCTCTTCGTCATCATCAGCAATGCTGAATAAATCAAAATTGCGAAAGCAAGCAGTGGGAATCACGCTGTAAGAGTCTTTGTCGACCCCGCTTTCCCACTTCACCAACGCGTGCATCACCGCCATACTACCTTCACCTTCTCGTCCGTTTTTTCTGCGCCTTTTTCCCCCGACAAGTCACGGCACAGAAAACAGTCCCGCTCTGCATTCTGGTACTTGGCGTTCTTAATAACACCAACAGGGTGTAATCGCATAGACCACTCGAGTATAAAGTACTACATATCCCGTCAGTTACAGTTTTTTTTTCATCTTCTGAAACTGCAATTTAGCACTTTCAACTGTTTCTTAGTGATTCCTAGAATTACTAACCGGTATTGTAGTCAATGTGTTTATAACCTTTTTTGTTTAACGATTTGTGTGTTATCCTATGGGATCCCATGGTCTTTGATTTGGTCACGGAAGTGATTTGTCTTTGATTTGTTGATCTAGAGTTGAATTTTAATTAGTTTTTCCCTTTTGTATAATTAGTGTAGTGCTACATTTAGTCTTTGTTTTTAAATAAATTTGACAATTTATATCTTTGGAATTGGTGTCTGCGTCCAATTATTACAGAAATTGAGTTCTACAAGACTCCAGGATTCGTGATAAGGTGATACTATGAATTCACTTCTTTAATTGAAATGTATAAGTGTACCTTACGCTACATATATGTATGTATGTATGTATGTATGTCCAATTGCTTTGACAATACAAATGAATTGAATTGAGAGGGAGAGAGAGAGAGAGAGAGAGAGAGAGAGAGACAGACAGACAGACTGACAAACAGAAAAACAGACAGACACAGACACACACACACACAGAGCCAGCCAGCCAGCCAGCTCAGCGATGACATCACGAGCCTCTCTCAGCTGACTGCTATGACATCACAGAGCACGTACATTCCGTTGCTTGCCGTCTGTCAACCACTCAGTCACTGCCAGCCAGACTGGCTGGCTGGCTGGATGGGGGGGCTGCTTGCTGCTGCTGCGTTCCTTAGCAAGCTTATTTGCTTGACCGGCCTTCCTACTCCTCTGCCCACATGCCCACCTATGCCCGATCTGCTGTTCACCTGGATCACAGCTCCGCCCCAACAAGGCAGAGCCCCCCAAGAATGGTACAAACTCACCCACGATCCCCTCCACGGAAAGCTTTAGCAAAAGGCAAAAGCGTTATACGTAATGAAGAGGAACCCGAGTCCAAGACGCATCCGACCAGCCATACATATTTGTGTGTATTAAAGATCACATTTTCTTACATTTAGTTTTTCTGTACTTTATTACATCTTATTGTGATTTATAAAAGTATTGTTTCTTTTCCATATGTATGTATGTATGTGTGTGTGTGTGTGTGTGTGTGTGTGTGTCTGTCTCTGTGTGAAAGTTAGTGTGTGTGTCTGTACGTGTGTGTGCCTGTCTCTGTGTGAAAGTGTGTGTGTGGGTGTGACAGTGTATGTGAGTGTCTGTCTGTCTGTCTGTCATGTAACTCGCACATCTGTGAGGGCACCATTTTTGCAGAAGAGATGTACACATTTTGGAGCAACATATGCTGCCATCCAGACATCATCTTTTCCAGTGACGTCCCTGCATTTTCAAACAGATCACAATTTATTACACTTTGTTTATCTGTACTTTATTACATCTTATTGTGATTTATACTTGTAATGTTTCTTTTCCATATATATGTATGTACAGTGGGGGAAAAAAGTAATTGATCCCCTGCTGATTTTGTACGTTTGCCCACTGACAAAGAAATGATCAGTCTATAATTTTAATGGTAGGTGTATTTTAGCAGTGAGAGACAGAATAACAACAAGAAAATCCAGAAAAATGCATTTCAAAAAAGTTATAAATTGATTTGCATGTTAATGAGGGAAATAAGTATTTGACCCATTTTCAATGCCCTGGCTTAGGGTTCTCACCCATGATTTGACGGTACATGGCCCCGTCCATCGTCCCTTTGATGCGGTGCAGTTGTCCTGTCCCCTTAGCAGAAAAACAGCCCCAAAGCATAATGTTTCCACCTCCATGTTTGATGGTGGGAATGGTGTTCTTGGGGTCATTCCTCCTCCTCCAAACACGGCGAGTTGAGTTGATGGCAAAGAGCTTGATTTTGGTCTCATCTGAGACCACTTTCACCCAGTTCTCCTCTGAATCATTCAGATGTTCATTGGCAAACTTCAGACGGGCCTGTACATGTGCTTTCTTGAGCAGGGGGACCTTGCGGGGGCGCTGCAGGATTTCAGTCCTTCATGGCGTAGTGTGTTACCAATTGTTTTCTTGGTGACTATGGTCCCAGCTACCTTGAGATCATTAACAAGATCCTCCCATGTAGTTCTGGGCTGATTCCTCACCGTTCTCATGATCATTGAAACTCCACGAGGTGAGATCTTGCATGGAGCCCCAGACTGAGGGAGACTGACAGTTATTTTGTGTTTCTTCCATTTGCGAATAATCGCACCAACTGTTGTCACCTTCTCACCAAGCTGCTTGGTGATGGTCTTGTAGCCCATTCCAGCCTTGTGTAGGTCTACAATCTTGTCCCTGACATCCTTGGACAGCTCTTTGGCCATGGTGGAGAGTTTGGAATCTGATTGATTGATTGCTTCTGTGGACAAGTGTCTTTTATACAGGTAACGAGCTGAGATTAGGAGCACTCCCTTTAAGAGAGTGCTCCTAATCTCAGCTCGTTACCTGTATGAAAGACACCTGGGAGCCAGAAATCTTGCTGATTGATAGGGGATCAAATACTTATTTCCCTCATTAACATGCAAATCAATTTATAACTTTTTTGAAATGCGTTTTTCTGGATTTTCTTGTTGTTATTCTGTCTCTCACTGCTAAAATACACCTACCATTAAAATTATAGACTGATCATTTCTTTGTCAGTGGGCAAACGTACAAAATCAGCAGGGGATCAAATACTTTTTTCCCTCACTGTATGTATGTATGTATGTATGTATGTAAGTGTGTGTGTGTCTGTCTCTGTGTGAAAGTGTGTGTGTGTGTCTGTCTGTGAAAGTGATTGTGTGTGAAAGTGTGTGTGTCTGTCTGTCTGTAAAAGTGTGTGTGTGTGTGTGTGTGTGTGCGTGTGTCTGTCTGTGAAAGTGTGTGTTTGTGTGTGTATGGGTGTGACATTGTGTATGAGTGTCTGTCATGTAACTCGCACATCTGTGAGGGCACCATTTTTGCAGAAAGAGATGTACACATTTTGGAGCAACATATGCTGCCATCCAGACATCGTCTTTTCCAGGGACGTACCTGCATTTTTCAGCAGGATAACGCCAAACCACATTCTGCCCAGATTTCAAGCGCATGGTTGCATAGGCAGAGAGTGCGGGTGCTAGCATGGCCTGCCTGCAGTCCTGACCTGTCTCCGAATTGAGAATGTGTGGCGCACTATGAAGTGCAAATTAAGACAACGAAGGCCCTGTGCAGTTGCGCAGCTGAGGAAATGCATAATGGATGAATGGGGGAAAATCCCGCTTGCTAAACTTAACCAAGTGGTGTCTTCAGTGCCCAAGTGCTTAATAAGTGTTATTAAAAGAAAAGGTGATGTTACATAGTGGTAAACAGTCGACTGTCCCAACTTTCTTGGTTTCTTTTCACTGCTAATGAGATGCTGTAGAGTGAGTTAGTTATATTGCTTTCAGGAGCTCTAATCGTATTGATGAGTTCATGCAGCATTTGTAATTGAATTTCAAAAAGAAATCCTTGCTGTCTGGCCTGTGTGTATGAGATGTACTCTGTCAATCTTTGGCTAACAACTGAAACATTGGTAGAACAGAAATGGCAACATAAAAAAGAAAAGTACATTTTAAAAGAGCACATTAAATAGGATGAATATACAGTTTTTTACAATCACTTTGTCACTAATTTCAGAACCTTGATGTCATTTTTCAAAACTCTAGACACAAAACTCAAAACGGTCATCACTTGTAACACAGGCTGTCCAATGTTCAAAACATTGCATTGTGCATTCATATCTTTAAAGAAACCTAGCAATTGCAGACTTGTTGGTTCAAATAACTCATTTATCATGAAATACCATAGTAACATAGTAACACAGAAGATACCGATAGTTTCACTGTGTAGTTGTTCGTACAATCATTAAATATTGTAGTACAAAATATGTGATACATGTTTCATTATGGTACTACACATAAATATATCACTGTAAAAGGACTAGTAGAGAGAATACTACAGACACAGTGGAATCATTGAACAAAATCTGAAATGTATTGATGCAATACAATCAAATCACACCATAGGTTTCTTTGAATCCATGCAACAATAATTAGCTACAAAAAAGAACAAAACTACAGTAAAATGTCAACTGCAGTGGATTGATTACTGTACTTCTAAATTTCCATCAGCCCTGTGTTCAGGTTCAGGTTCTCACAACCATTTTTCACAAGAGGCATCTTGAAACTGAACATACCTGAACATACTCAGTCATCAGCTGCTTCACTCTGTCTGCATTTCTTTCAAAAGGCACACTATACTCTGTGCTACACATTGGTATGCAGTATACAGTCATTTGACAATTGAGAGTAGCCTAATGTTTAGTGCATGCTGAAGACTTGCCGCTTCTCAGTACGGACATTTCTGATGATTGAGGCCACAGTTGATCCTGAGTTGATTCTGAGGTTTGATTGAATCATTGTTGCTGCCTCAGTCATGGTCATGCCATGATTTACAACATGTTCTACAACTATTTCTCGGATTTCACTGGACACTATTTGCTGTTGCTGCCGCTGTCTGGTCCGTGGCCTTGTCCTCTACCACGTTCCCCCAACACCTCTCAAATGAGGCCCATGGCTGCCTCTCTGGTGAGGCCTAAGCCCTCCTCTATGACGAGGCCCACGACCACCTCTCAGAAGGGGTGCTTGTCCCCTTCCATTCCTTTGACCACCACGTCTTCCTCCTCCCACTGCTTGACCTCTATTGTGACCTGGATGACTTGCCGGCTCCATGTTATCACTGTGTTGCTGGGGTGGATAGCACTCATTTCACTCGATACTCGTACCACAATGTGAAATCAATCATCAATAACCAGTTGGCAGTATTGGAAAAGCAATTACAAGGGCCTGCATACATACAGTAATGTCAAATCTGATGTGGAAGAACAATCATCTTCAACCAGGTTGGAGCGTTAGTTGCAATGCCTTTAATACACGCAGCGTGGAGAGGAACAGTGACTCAAGAAGATCCCAAAGTCGCTCTGCCTTCATTTTAACAGTCAGAGCTTTTATACACAAAAATCAAAGAGCTGGTTATAATCAGAAAGTCATTACTATGTTATCTTAAAAGTTAGCTAAGCAGAATTTATATCATTATAGGACAGAGTTCATAGATCAACACATGGATTAGGGAGCAGGCACTTCAATCATACTGTTTGACATTGTCTCCAAGATTCTCATCGTAAATAACAAGCAGAAATCAAACTACCTTCTGGCCTGACCTTCTAGCTTGACCTTATCTTTCTTAAGTATACAAGAGAGAAAAACAGGTATTAGAGAAAGAATTTCTAACTTTCCTTCCACACTGAAAACATGGTGTGGAAAAGTGCTACATGATGATGAATGATGATGAAATATTACATCCATAGATAATGTAGTCCAACTGGTTCATGCTCCTCGGTTATTGGTGTCAATGGATCTCATTATCCTGAAACTTTCATGATCGAAACATGGAATACTGTTCGTCAGTTTCCATAAAACTATGAATTAAGAGTAATGCAACAGTCACTTATCATTTTGAGCAGCTGTATCAATTGATAGTTAGATCTTTGTAATGAAATGAATAGACAGTGATCTCAGATGTAATGTGTGAATTGCATTTTGAAATGGTAATACTTTGACGTTAAGTTGTATCATTTTAGTTCAATGAACAAATGATCTGAGGTTGATGTGTATTGTATCCAAGCAATTGAAAAATGTGCATTTTGATCATCGGGTGTGAGTTTTGTGTCTAGAGTTTTGAAAAATGACATCAAGGTTCTGAAATGAGTGCCAAAGTGATTGTAAAAAAGTGTAATATCAGGGGACAGTGGCTATTACTGATCTGGCCTTCCGTGGCCTCTGTATTAATGTAACAGGTCACATTGTATGTGTACACTGATACTTGATAGTATAATATAGTACAAGTAAAAAACATACATAGGTATCATAGAAGTATTTTGCAGAAATGATTATGGATACTTATCAAAATGGAGAGGAAATGCTAAATCCAGTCTCCCCAGGCTGAGCTTCTATTGCTACACCTGCTAAGTGGCTGCTGGCCCCACTATATGGATAGAGCCACACCAAGTACAAGAGTCTCCCCATTGCTATTTATATCTCCCTATCCAGTCTTCTATAGGTGTCAGGTATACAAGTGTGTGTGTGTGTGTGTGTGTGTGTGTCTGTCTGTCTGTCTGTCTGTCTGTGAAAGTGTGTGTGTGTGTGTGTGTGTGAAAGTGTGTGTGAGTGTCTGTCTGTCTGTCTGTCATGTAACTTGTACATCTGTTAGGGCACCATTAATGCAGAGATGTACACATATTGTTTATTTTCCATATATATGTATGTATGTATGTATGCATGTCCAATTGCTTTGACAATACAAATGCACTGAATTGAGACAGAGAGAGAGAGAGAGAGAGAGAGAGAGAGAGAGAGAGAGGTGCTAAGGCACATTTGTAACATAAATTAGGGAACATTTGAAACATGCTTAGGGAACATTCATAAGAACATAAGAACATAAGAACATAAGAAAGTTTACACACGAGAGGAGGCCATTCGACCCATCATGCTCGTTTGGTGTCCATTAATATCTAAGTGATCCATGGATCCTATCCAGTCTATTTTTAAATGTTCCCAAACTTTCAGCTTCTACCACTTTCCATCTTGAATGCCTTGAAGCCCAATTTCCATTTGTTGTCCCCTGGTGCGTGTGTCCCTGCTGATCTGGAAAAGCTCCTCTGGTTTGAGGAACCTTTCATGATTTTGAAGACTTGGATCAAGTCCCCACGTAATCTCCTCTGTTCCAGGGTGAAAAGGTTCAGTTCCCTCAGTCTCTCCGAGTAGGACTTTCCCTTCAGACCTGGAATAAGTCTGGTTGCTCTCCTCTGAACTGTCTCTAAAGCAGCAATATCCTTCTTGAAGTGTGGTGCCCAGAACTGTACACAGTATTCCAGATGAGGTCTAGCGCATTGTACAGTCTTAACATTACTTAAATTCTACACTTTTGACGATATACCCTAGCATTCTGTATGCCTTTTGTATTGCTTCCCCACATTGTTTGGATGGAGAAAGTGAATCCACATAGATTCCTAGGTCTTTCTCATGCATTACTTCATCTAGATCTGTACCTCCCATAGTGTAATTATAGTGGACATTTTTGTTTTACTGCATGTATTACCTTGCACTTGTCCACATTGAATTTCATTTGCCAGGTGTCAGCCCACAACTGAATTTATCTAAGTTCCTCTGAATAGCATGTGCTGCCAAGATTGTATCTGCTAAGCCACCTATTTTAGTATCATCTGCAAATTTGACAAGGTTGCTAAGTATCCCAGAGTCCAGATCATTAATATAGATTAGAAAAAGCAAAGGCCCTAGTACTGATCCCTGTGGAACTCCACTAACAACCTCACTCCAGTTAGAAGTGACTCCTCTAATCTGTTTCCTATACATCAACCAGTTCATAATCCATCTACTTACATGACCCTGAATGCCTACAGCTTCCAATTTGAGGATCAGTCTTTGGTGTGGAACCTTATCAAAAGCTTTTTGGAAATCTAAGTATATCATATCATATGCTTTCACGTGATCTACAGCTGCAGTTGCATGTTCAAAAAAATGTATTAAGTTAGTAAGACATGATCTGCCTCGTCTAAACCCATGTTGACTATCTCCAAGAATATGGTTTTCATTGAGATGCTCCTCTATTTTCTGTCTAATCATTTTTTCCAACATTTTACAGGTGATGCAGGTGAGACTGATTGGTCTGTAATTTCCTGGCTCAGTTTTGTCCCCTTTCTTGTGGATTGGTATGAAATTTGCTGTCTTCCAGTCAGTGGGAACATCCCCTGTTCTAAGTGTCATTTGAAATAATCGAGTTAACGGCCTATACATAATTTCCCTCATTTCTTTAAGTACTGTTGGAAATATCCCATCTGGCCCAGGTGATTTGTTTGATTTTAATTCTGCTAGTCCCTTTAGTACCTCCTCCTCATTTATCCTGATCTCTCTTAGGGTTTGACTGGATTGATTGTCAACCTGTGGCATGTCATCTGTTTTTTCTTTTGTAAAAACCTCTGTGAAATACTCATTTAGAATATTTGCCACATCTTGTTCGTTTTCCAAGATACCTCCATTTTTGCCCTTTATCTGTTTCACCTCCTCCTTAATTGACCGCTTGCTGTTGTAATTTTGAAAAAAGCTCATTGCAATGGTTGTAGCTCCAAGAGCTATGTTTCTTTCTATTTCCCTCTTTGCTTTCCTGATCCCTTTCTTAAGATCTCTTTGCAGCTCAACATATTCTATGTATTTTGTTTCATCACCATCCCTTTTGTATGTGCTATACAACATTTTCTTCCTCTTTATATTTTTTTGCATGCCTCTGGTTTGTATGTATGTATGTATGTATGTATGTATGTATGTATGTGTGGAAGGAAAGTTAGAAATTCTTTTCTCACAACTGTTTTTCTCTCTTGTATACTTAAGAAAGATAAGGTCAAGCTAGAAGGTCAGGAGGCCATAAGGTAGTTTGATTTCTCTTTGTTATTTACAATGAGAACCTTGGAGACAATGTCAAACAGAATGACCTACGTGCCTGTTCCCTAATACCATGTATAGACCTATGAACTCTGTTCGATAATGATATATGTTCTGCTTAGTTAGCCTTTAAGATAACATAGTAATGACTTTCTAGCATGTATGTATGTATGTATATATATATATATATATATATATATATATATATGTATGAATGTATGTATGTCCAATTGCTTTTGACAATACAAATGAATTGAGAGGGAGAGAGAGACAGACAGACAGACTGACAAACAGAAAAACAGACACACACACAAACACACACACACACAGAGCCAGCCAGTCCGCCAGCCAGCCAGCCAGCCAGCCAGCTCAGCGATGACATCACGAGCCTCTCTCAGCTGACTGCTATGACATCACAGAGCACGTACATTCCGTTGCTTGCCGTCTGTCAACCACTCAGTCACTGCCAGCCAGACTGGCTGGCTGGCTGGATGTGGGGGCTGCTTGCTGCTGCTGCGTACCTTAGCAAGCTTATTTGCTTGACCGGCCTTCCTACTCCTCTGCCCACATGCCCACCTATGCCTCTACTCCAAGATACTTATACAATAGAAAAACTATGGTAATAATAATATAGCCCAAGACAAAAAATATTAATCTTTCTAGACTGTATTAAAGTTCAGCACTTCGGAAAAATAGAATTATTTTGTATTTCAATAAAACAAAAATTATTACTGGTATCCACACACCCAACCAATGTAAATGTCACGGACGGTGTTAATTAGCTCCTTAATCACCATTACTTATTATATTTATATTTCACTTCACTTTATGCAATATGGCTTGTGTATTTTGTTTGGTTCTATATTGCCATTATTTTGTGTGTTGATTATCTTTCACTTTATTGTTTAATTTGTTATTCACTTAGTATTATTTTGATTGTTTGCACGCGTGCCTTATTATTTTTGTTTCTTCTTTCTTTCACAACTCACCTGGGTCCACCTGCACTCTTCACACGCGTCCCCACTTAATCACCCTGCCCTGGGAGAGGAGAGGATTATCTGCTGTAGTCCACTTTCCAATGTGGGAGGTCTCTGCGGCTCATATCTCATTCAATTATTTATTCATTTATCCTACATCAAGTTTATTTATTTTCCCACGTTTCATTCAATCACCATCAGAAGCTCTCTGTGCTAAAAGTGGCAGCACATTTGTCTCACACACATCAAACTCGCCTTTTCCTGCTTCCCAAGCCTTATCAACTTACTCAGACCCTCGTCAACTTACTCAAACCCTCTTCAACTTTGGTTAACATTGCTCTGCATTCTAACAGCTATTCTTTCTCCTATTCTTAATTTCTTACAAGAAATGTATTCAGGTTTTTTTATCAATATGTTTTATTTATATTTATACAGATGTCACTCCATTATTCGTTTATTGAAGTCATATATGTACCTAACAAAATATTAGCCAATAGGCCATTGATCTCAATAATGATTCCCATAATCCTAGGACACCTTCTCTTTTACTCTTCCTTTCCATTCTTACTTTTCTCCTGTAAAGCATTTTATATTACTTGAGCTTACTTATTCTATAGTTGTAATCTTATACTTCTGCGGTATCTTACCCTTTTCCTACATCACTCATCTTAAAACCATGGTCTACTTTGACTTTCATTTCAGGTATTATATGCTAGGCACCAATAACCAAACATTTTCTGAAAGACTGTAACATGTCACCAGACTGTTTACATTCTCCTGCTTTCACAGGCTGTCAGGGCTGCACCAGGCTCTCTTCTAGCCTTTCGTTTCCTTGAATTTGACTTTTGACAGAGCTTGTCCATAACATGATGTTTAACAAACAAATTCTGGTTCTTCTTGTGGAGACACCATGACTATTTATGTATTACTATTATTATCCATCTGTTTATTCAATGTATATTTTGGATTACTTTTCTTATAATAGTCTTTCTTTCTGATTTCTGATGCTTGAGGCACTCTGTATAGAGCCAAAGATCCTCATGAATATGATAAATCTGTTGTTACATTTTTAAATATAATTCTAAAATGATTGCCAAAACATAGACATTTACCTTATATCACCTTCAAACTATACATATTCATAAACACACAAAGCACATACACATTGATATCTAAAGATAATTCAGATATCCGATCTGTGGCATGTTTTATTGACCCTGCAGTGTCTCAAACAGCCCTTATAACTTATTATTTAAGCTTATGATTATTTAGAATAAAATGTCAAATAATCCCACTCGATTATTTCATTATTTCACTATCTCAGTTTTCTTGATCCATTGTGAAAAAGTTCTGTTATTTCCTCCTCATCTGTAGAGGCTACATTAGCCCACTCCCCGGTCTGATATTCTCGTAGTAACTGTATCCAAATGTTGGGCGGACATTTAGCCTTCACGATGATGTGTACATCGTGCGGGTGAAGGAGGTGAATAACCATCTTTTCATCTAGAATATCCCAAAAAGTTGTGTTACCCTGGTTTGGTTTTAATTTTGGGAGGGACGCCCATATCATTTCTTTTTCTCCTGGGGAGAAGGGGACATGGGTTTTAGTCGTATAGACTATTGATTGACCTTCCTCTTTACTCTGTCTAGTTTTGACTTGCATGGGTGCAGCTGGGACCGTTTTCAGAGCGGTCAGATCTGGATACAATGTATTATTATAACCAAAATCAGTGATTGATTTATATTCCGGATTATATGGGGGAGGAGTGCTAGCAAAACCTCCTTTTTCATATTCCCATGCTTTGCGATCTAAATCATCCCAATCGGGCCTGTCGTCCTCGGAGTGATCTGTGTCGCGACGCGCTCCTAACACGGCAGCACATCGCGCACCTACACCTTCACCTTTTCTGACCACTTTTCTTGCCCTTCTAATTTGCCTTGTAGTTCTATTAATTCTATCGTATTTTTCACAACTTCTGCTCTCAATTCACATTACTGTTTATGATGATCTTCCATTTCTGTTATTTTCTTTTCTTGATTCTCACCAACCTGACACAATATCACAATTCCTTTCTCTGTCTTATCTGGTTGTTGTTGCTTCCACCAGTCCCGGTGCTCCTTCGGAGACCAGTCTTTCTCCCAACTTCCTTCCAACATTTTCTTCTCTACATTCTGTTTTTTTATTTCTCAAAAAACCAATAATGCTGGTGTCACTCACTGTGACGATTTATCTGAAATATTACATTATTATATATTATATTATGTATATATATTATAATAAAAACAAACACTCCAGTAAGGTACGGACACCCGTACATGACACTGGCTAAGGTA
The DNA here is from genome assembly GCF_036373705.1 of Amia ocellicauda. Taxonomy (NCBI): domain Eukaryota; kingdom Metazoa; phylum Chordata; class Actinopteri; order Amiiformes; family Amiidae; genus Amia; species Amia ocellicauda. The sequence continues at coordinate 220,006 of NW_027103001.1, read as the reverse complement.
AGGGAACCCATAAACAACCATAAGCACCCCCGGACCTAGGACAGACTGTAACTTGCTAACTTGCTAACTGTTTTGTTTGCTTCACATCGTTTGCTGCTAGTTGCATGCCAAACGAGTTCGTTCTGTCCAAAATATAAGCTTTTTTCTTCTAATAAACTCAATAAAAATACAGTGCACTAGCAACTATTTCCCTTTCAAAAGTTGTAGTCCCGTTTCAGTTAAAACAAAATGTGTTCTTCAAACAAAGAAAATACTTGTGTTTCTTTTCCCTCTTTACCTGCTCTTATCACAAAGCTTCTCAACACAATCTCAGGTGCAGGTGCACTCTGCGCTATCCTTTGCCCGAGCTTTGTCCAGGAAAACTCACTGTAGCCATCTTAGTTCAACACGGGCTCTCCTTACCTGCGAGTCACACGGGTCCAGTTCACTTTGCAAGTGAACAGTCTCTTCTCAGAAACAATAAGGAAACTTGGAAAGAAACACAATCCCAGGTCGGTGTTAAAAAAAAAGTTCTTTGTTTTCATATTAAAAGAAAACATTTGTATTTTCTCTGCACACTTCACAGCTCCAATTAGCACACTCAACTAATCCCTGCCCCCCTGAGAACCGTCACTAAAGAAAGGTACTCACAGTCATTTTAAATATGACATCCTGTAGTGTTTGTTTTCAAAATATGATCTTATTATCACTTGAACCAAATAAATCCTTTGACCCACTAATACCAAATTACAGTTATGGGGGCCACAGATGTGATTTGAAAATACGATCTTCCATGTCTTTCTGTTGTGTTTTGACCTGGGGATCTGTAATTGTCCAAGTGGCTACTGCACATGTACTTATTTAATATTAAATGTGTTATTTAATTAGGCTTGGTTCTGGTGAGCATGTACAAGACGTCAGCTTTTTAAATAACTGTGTGTATTGGATCATACACATTTTAGAAATACTCTCTCAAACTTCCCGCATTGGTACCTCACCAGGGAGGTAGAAAACAGCAATAGCATTGAAAAAGTGTGATTGTAGTTCTGCTCTTCTGCAATATATTTCTACAATATCTTTAACATCTTCTTTAACATTGTTTTAAAGGCTGGGACCAATATGGTGGAATATCTCCAACACACGGACATTGAGAGACTCGACCCCTTTGTGCTGCTGCTCAGAGACCAACTCTCAGTTGTCTCTGAGTAGGCTATGGATCAACTTCCTTTCCTAATATGAAGGAGACCATGGATACAAAACCTATGAAAAACAGGTGATTATTGTTATTCTTCTCATTAAAAACTACTTAATACATCTCTCGCATAAAGTACAACAGGATAGTGGTGACGTCATTCAGGATTGGATTGCCATTGGTCAAAAGCCCTCTGAGAGAAATTGTGTGGCGACACTCCACACTCTTAGAAGAAATTGTTCTGCACAGAACCATAAAGGGTTCCTCGAGTAATCGCTCTGGTGGATCCCTTTATGGTTCTATGTAGAACCCCTTCAAAGGGGTTACATGAAGAACCCCCAAACATAGCGTTCTACACAGAACCATTCGTTTTAAAATGTTATATATAGAACCCATTCAAAAGGGGGACACGTGCTATACCTGAATTTGTTTTCCAAATACAATCTTTAAAAAATGTATGAGTTCATATATACAAACACACATACACAACGTAAAAATCGCACTACTAGTGAAGTAACTTCATTTACATTATATGCCACAACTCCTCAATTTGGAACGCAAAAACAAGACATCTGATGTAAAAGTGTAAACTAATTACGAACAGCACTTTTGATTTTTATCTTCAATTCAGGGGCTACTTATTCGAACAGTAAACTGTATTCTCTCTTCAGAGTGACTGGAATGTTTTTGCCTACATTCAACTTAAATATGAAAGTTTCCAAAAACGGCATAGTTTTCTTTAAGGCTATTCAATGCCAAACACAAAATTCTCTCTGCTTTCAGTGCTTGTCCTTCAGCACAATTACACAGGTTCATGATGTTCTCATTTCAATACATTGTTTTCTTATTTAAACTATTTGACTTTGAGCTTACATTGAGAATAAAATCACTTTTGCAAGTAAAACCTGGCCAAGAAAGGAAGCAGCACTACAATAAAACAATACACAGAATACAAAGCAGTTCCTTCAAAAGTGAAAGTGATAAAGAGTGATGTCTGTCAGTAAATTACGTTGAGATACATATTGGTTATTTTGAATTAGGAGTCCAACTTCAATAACTTCTATTAACAAGCCAAAATACAGATCAGAATTACGGGTAATTGAAAATAATATGTAGCGCCTAGGTAAGCTTGGATGTGTTCAGAGAAACACTAAAAACGGACCTTCCTCACACCCGTCTTGTTGAGGTGGACGTGGTCATACAGGTGATGTGGCTGGATGTCTCAGTGGTGTGCCAGGTGGACGTTGGGGAGGAGGGCACATCTTCGGGATACTTCTGCGTTGATGGCCTGGATGATGTGCAGGGGCACGTCTGTGCGGGGCAGCAGTGTGGAGATGGTGATTTTGGCAGTTTGGAATTCCTCTGTGGCTTTCTTTGCCACCTGTCTCAGGGCTGAGGCCACATCGCCCCTGCGGGCACTCAGGTCGTTAGTGCCGGTGTGGATGAGGATGTGTTTGACCTGGCACAGCCTCCTCTTGGAGAGCAGCTCCAGGGCTCTCTGTGCTGTCGGGCACCAAAGCTTTTTCACTTTTCGCCCAGGGAAGAGGCGCCTCTCATCCAGGAACTTCCCATTGGAGTCGCTCAGAATGACCACCTCTGTGTTGACCTGCCACTCCGGGTTTTGCGTCAGGAGTGGTGGGGGCAGCGGGTGTGTTTTAGGGGAGTGGCGTTTCAGGGGTTTGTGTATTAGTGGCAGGTCTGGTGATAGTGGGGGTGTCAGGAGTGGTGGGGAGTGTGGGTGGATCAGTGGGTGCGTCAGTGGGTGCGTCAGGGGTTGTAGGTGTTGTGGGGTCAGTGCAGTGCAGTCTCTGTGCTCCTCTCTTAGCTTCTCCAGCTGGCTCTGCAGGCTCCTCAGCTGGCTGTGCTGGGGTGTCCTGGTCAGCTCCTCCCTCGCTCTGTGCAGCTCCGTCCTCAGGGTTTGGCTCTGCTCCTCCTGGTCTCTCACTGCTGCTCTCAGCTTATGGATCTCAGCCTTGTGGTGCATCTTTAGTCCCTGAACTCCGCAAACTTCAGCTCCAGCACTGATAGGCATTCCTTTAGTGTTTTAATGTTGCTGGAGAGTTTTGGGGAGACAGGGGGGCAGTCTGTGGGAGATGGGGCACTGTCTGGCTCCGTGTGGCTGGGGGCAGACTGCAGGGTGGCCGGCTTTGGCTCGTGTTTCTCTACCTCAGTCTGCTGCTTTGAGGTGTGGAAGCCGAGAGATAATTGGTCCAGGCTGCTCTCGCTGTCCTGCACCATGATGGTCCCGTTGTGGTATACATTAAAAGTGAGCATCACACTGTCTGTGTCTTTCTCTACCAGCACTGAGATCTGCCTGCCTCTGCAAATGCCCCTCTTGTTGTTATTGGGGTATGTCTGGCACAGGGTTTTGTGAAAGGCGGTGGGGTACTGAGTGTAGAACAGTAGATTGTTCTTGACCCTGTTTTCTCCTTTACCGGTGTAGTCTAGGATGAGGGTCTCAGGAGATGCTCTCATCACAGCTTGTTTGTAGTCCTTATAGCCTGTGCAGAGCGAATGTCTTCAGGGTATCGGATTTCAAAAGGCAGCTCTGCAGTCAGACTGCTGTTCGATAGATTTGTATCAGTCTCAGTGGCAGTTGGGCTCTCTCCTACTGTCACTCTATTCAAATTGGAGCTCTGCATTTTCATTGGCTGAGTCAACTACTGAGAATGCTTATTTATTTTATTAATACATATTTTTTTGTTTAATTATTTGTCTCTATAGGTGAAAGGTCTTACCTCCAATTCTTGTCTTCAGCTTTTCTTTTCTGACTTTTCTTCCTGAACTGTCTCTCTGCTTTCTTCTTTTTGTGTTTCTCTTAAAATTATTATGTTTTGAATACTTTTTCTTCTGAATTTCTATTCCATGTCTTCTGTGTATGTTTATAGTGCTATATATTCATTTGTAAATGACAAATTAAATCCGCTTATGTATAAAAACAAATGTTTTTTAGGAGCTCATATTCCTCTCTCTCTCTCTCTCTCTCTCTCTCTCTCTCTCTCTCTTTCTCTCTCTCCCTCTCAATTCAATTCATTTGTATTGTCAAAGCAATTGGACATACATACATATACATACATACATACATACATTCATACATACATCTACACGGAAAATAAATAATAGAATTATGAATCACAATAAGATGTAATGAAGTACAGAAAATGAAAATGTAAAAAAATGTGATCTTTAATACATACAAATAAAGAAAATAGGTTTACTATTTCCAGATTCCTTTTTTGAAATACAATGACATGCATAACAAACAAGTATTTACATTATATTTACAGCCGGTGCTCGTGTGTCACTGTGTCCCTCAGGCTGTGGTAGGCGCTGACATATTGGGCAGCCAGGGTGGCTGTGTGTCCCTCCCCCAGGAGGACTGGCGTTTTTCTTTTTTCTCAGTTTTGTCACAGGTTGGGTGGGCATCCATTATGTTGTTACAGAATTTGTCCCTTATTTTGGGCTAAAGCTTTCCGTGGAGGGGAACGTGGATCAGTTTGTACCATTTTTGGGAGAATCTGCCTTGTTGGGGCGGAGCTGTGACCAGGTGAACAGCAGATCGGGCATAGGTGGGCATGTGGGCAGAGGAGTTGGAAGGCCGGTCAAGCAAATAAGCTTGCTAAGGTACGCAGCAGCAGCAAGCATCCCCCACATCCAGCCAGCCAGCCAGTCTGGCTGGCAGTGACTGAGTGGTTGTCAGACGGCAAGCAACGGAATGTACGTGCTCTGTGATGTCATAGCAGTCAGCTGAGAGAGGCTCGTGATGTCATCGCTGAGCTGGCTGGCTGGCTGGCTCTGTGTGTGTGTGTGTATGTCTGTGTGTGTGTGTGTGTGTGTGTCTGTTTGTCTGTTTTTCAGTCTGTCTGTCTCTCTCTCTCTCTCTCTCTCTCTCTCTCTCTCTCTCTCCCTCTCAATTCAATTCATTTGTATTGTCAAAGCAATTGGACATACATACATGCATACATGCTAGAAAGTCATTACTATGTTATCTTAAAGGCTAACTAAGCAGAACATATATCATTATAGAACAGAGTCCATAGGTCTACACATGGTTTTAGGGAACAGGCACGTAGGTCATACCGTTTGACATTGTTTCCAAGGTTCTCATCGTAAATAACAAACAGAAATCAAACTAGCTTCTGGCCTGACCTTCTAGCTTGACTCTATCTTTCCGCCTTATATACTTGGTGAATAATTGAGGAAGTAGCACCAAGTGACCACATTAGGCTGCCTGAGGGTTTCTGGGGAGTGTAGTTGTCTAGGGTCGGTTTTCTTCCCTAGAGTGCAGACCTTGCAGCAGACCTGGCCTGACATGTCTGCCATGTATGACCCTGCCCCTTGGTTTGTCCCACATCCTCCCCCCCAGCTGCGACCCCATAGGTCGAGCGACAGCCGCAAAAAAGCATGCACCCGGGACAGCCCATCAACATTCCCCATGGCCTTCCCTGGCCTGTGCTGCAGGGTGAAATGAAAATGTTGGAGACTCAAAAACCACCTCATCACACGGGCATTCCTGTCTTTCGAACGATGCATCCAAGTGAGGGGGGCATGGTCAGTGATCAGGGTGAAGTGCCTGCCCAACAAATAGTATCGAAGACTGTCCAAAGCCCACTTCACTGCCAAACATTCTTCTTCAACTACCAAATAATTTATTTCATTGGATTCCAACTTTCTGCTAAGGAACAACACCGGGTGTTCGTGATCACCCATTCTTTGGGACAAAACCACTCCGATCCCCACCTCAGAGGCGTCCGTCTGGACTATAAATTCTTTCTGAAAGTCAGGTACCATTAAAACGGGGTTGCGGCAGAGCGCCTCCTGTAGGCTCCGGAAAGCCCGGTTTGCTGTATCACCCCATCTAACCATATTGGGTTCTGTAGCCTTAGTCATATCAGTCAGAGGGGCCGCTAAGGTAGCATAGTTGGGAATAAACCTCCGGTAATACCCAGTTAACCCTAAAAATGCCCTAACCTGCTTTTTATTGACAGGCCTAGGCCAAGAGTTTATGGCTTCAACCTTGGATATTTGGGGTTTCACCATACCCCTCCCTACTGTATAGCCCAAGTATTTGGCCTCTTCCAACCCCAAATTGCATTTGGTTGGATTAGCCATCAGGCCTGCTGCATGTATTGAATCCAATACCGCTTGGAGCTGAGACAAATGTGATTCCCAATCTGGACTGTGAATGACCACATCATCTAAATATGCTGCCGCATACGTCCTGTGTGGTCTAAGTATGTGGTCCATCAACCTTTGAAAGGTGGCAGGAGCACCATGCAGGCCAAAGGGCATCACTGTGTAGTGAAACAGACCATCTGGGGTTGCAAAGGCTGTTTTTTCTTTGGCACCCGGGGTCAAGGGAATCTGCCAGTAGCCCTTGGCTAAGTCAATAGTTGAAATATAGCGAGCATTCCCAATATTCTCTAACAATTCATCTACTCGGGGCATTGGGTATGCATCAAACTTTGAAATTTCATTAACCTTTCTAAAATCATTACAGAATCTCCAGGAGCCATCAGGTTTGGAAACCATGACTATAGGGCTGGACCACTCACTGTGGGATTCTTCAATAACCCCTGCCTCCAGCATTTCCTTAACCTCATTTCTAATAGTGTTCCTGCGAGCTTCTGGTACCCTGTAAGGCCTCATATTTACCTTCTTTCCTGGGAGAGACACAATGTTGTGAGAGACTAAATGGGTACGCCCCGGTATGCCTGAGAAAACTTCCCTATTACGTATTATCAAGTCGTTCACCTCCTTCAACTGGTCAGGTGACAAGGCAGCTGCAATATTCACCTTCGGTGTCCCTAGTGGCTGAGGGGGGTAAGTCAACATCAACACTTCCCTGTCCTTCCAGGCTTTTATTAAGTTGACATGATATATTTGTTCTGGGGGTCGGCGGCCGGGTTGCTGAACCTTATAGTTCACTTCCCGTATTCGCTCTATAATCTCATAAGGTCCCATCCACGTAGCCAGAAATTTACATTCTACAGTGGGAACCAACACCAACACCCTATCACCAGGCTGGAACACCCTCAGTGTAGCCTGACGATTATAGGCGAATTGTTGGTGTTCCTGTGCCTGCCTTAGGTGCTCTCTCACAATGGGAGTGACTGTGGCTATTCTCTCTTGCATAGCATTGATGTGCTCGACTACACTCCGGAAAGGAGTGGACTCGTGTTCCCACGTTTCACGGGCTATGTCTAATATCCCCCTGGGGTGCCTCCCATATAACAGTTCAAAAGGCGAAAAGCCCAGGGAAGCCTGTGGGACTTCCCTAATGGCAGACATCAAGTAGGGCAGCATGAATTCCCAATTTTTCCCATCCTTATCGATTACCTTTCTTAGCATGGACTTCAGGGTCCTATTAAATCTCTCAACCAACCCATCTGTTTGTGGGTGGTAGACTGATGTTCTCAACTGCTTAACCTGCAACAATTTACACAGATCGGTCATAACCTTAGACATAAAGGGTGTGCCCTGATCTGTTAATATCTCCCTCGGTATCCCCACCCTACTACACATCAACATTAGCTCTTTTGCAATACCTTTTGAAGCCATGGTCCGCAGTGGAATGGCTTCTGGGTACCTGGTGGCATAATCCAAAATAACCAGTATATACTGATGCCCTCTGGCTGATTTCGGGAGAGGTCCCACCACATCCATAGCTATCCTAGCAAAGGGGGTCTCTATGATGGGCAAAGGGACCAGTGGGCTTCTGAAGGCTGGTTTAGGAGCATGTAGTTGACATTCAGGACATGAGCTACAATGTTCTGTCACGTCTGCATGTACGCCTGGCCAGTAAAACCTCCTCAGGAGTCTATCCTTGGTTTTGTCCATCCCCAGATGTCCCCCCAGGATATGCCCATGTGCCAGATTGAGAACTGTTCGTCTGAATGGGGTGGGAACTAGCAATTGCTCCACAATGTCCACCCCTATCTTATTTACACGGTACAATAGGTCATTTTTTACCATAAAATAAGGATAAGCTGTTGGCGGGTCTGCAGTAGTCATAGGGGTCCCATTTACTACCTTCACATTTTCTTTAGCATAGTGTAGAGTGAGATCTCGCACCTGTGCGCTGCCAAAATCAGTGGGGAGTCCCTCTAACACTGACACTTCTACATTGTCAGCTTCAGGGGTCTCTATGAATGGATTCTCACCCACCCTGCTAGTGCTGGGTTCCTCACCCTCCATAGGGTCATCTACGTCACTACATTCCACCCCTATGTTTTCAGTTTAATTTTCCCCAACCAAAACCTTCACTGTCGACTCAACTGGAACCAGGTCTACTTTTAGCTCTAGTTGTGGGATCGAGGCAACTTCTGGCTTACAGTTTTCAGTGTGCATTTCCAATTTACTATGTTTTCTATCTAGTTTTCCAAAATTAGGAAAATATCGTCCCAGTATCACATCATATGGCATGTTGGGTACCACACCGACTTCGTAATCTAGTTTCCCGGCCTCTGTCTGTATGTTTACAAGGGCTGTGGGATAGGGGCGTGTGTCACCATGTGTGCATGTGATACTGAGCTCCTGATGTCTATCCAGCTTGTTGGTCGCTACTAATTTTTCTGTGACCAGTGTAACCATACTGCCAGAGTCGAGTAGAGCAGCCACTTCTTTCTCATCGACTATCACTGTACACATGTGTTTTGGATTAGGTACTCCGCCTATGAAAACATCCGTCCCAACAGGGCAGGCATAAAATACCGGTTTCTCTTTCCCCATATCACACACATTACATTGCATTGGTTCCTCTCTACCTGGGCAGTGGGCCGCAATATGTCCTACTTTGTCACAATTGTAGCAGACAATTGGTTGTGATGGTGACCCCCTATAACCCTTAGTCTCGGCTTTAGGCCCCACCTTTGCCCCCCCCAGTCTTGCTCTTTTCTTCCAATCCAGCGCGTCATGTTTCCCAGAGTACTTTGGAACCATCTTACCCGGTCCGCTGGTTCGTCATGGCCTGGGGAACGAGTTTTTAACCTCCGGTACATGCTCTGCTGCTCCGGCTGTATAGAACCGCTCTACAATGGCCACCAAGGTGTCAGCGGACAGCACCTCATTCTGGCCAACCCAGCGTCGAACGTCCTTGGGCAAACAGCGTTGGTAGTTGTCAAGGACTATGGCCTCCACCACCTCGGCTGATGAATGGACCTCTGGCTGTAGCCATTTCCTGGCCAGATGGATCAGATCAAACATCTGCGTTCGGATTGGTTGTCCTGGTTGGTAGGCCCACTGCTGAAACCGATGTGCCCTCACTGCGGTGGTCACGCCCAATCGGGTCATTATCTCCGCTTTCAATTTATCATAGTCCTGGGCGTCCTTCAGCTCCAGATCAAAGTACGCTTTCTGTGCATCCCCTGCCAGATAAGGTGCCACAAGCCCTGCCCAGGAATCTTTTGGCCATCCCTCTCTCTGCTGTCCTCTCAAAGGTCATAAGGAAGGCCTCAACATCGTCCTGTTTTGTCATTTTCTGCAGAAAGTGATTGGTGCGGGGAGTGGAATGGGTTGCAGCCCCCTGTGGCCCAATCCTGGTTGCAAGTGCTTCAACACTCTCTTTCAGCTCTTTAGTCACCTTTTCCTGCTCTTCTCTAAACATTTTATTTGTATCATGCTGGACCTGCAGTGCTTCCTGATGCATCCGCATAGCATCCTGGTGAGCCACCTGCTGCACCCTGGTCGCTTCCTGTTGGGCTATTACAGCCTGTAGTTTTTTTTTTTTTGGATAAAAAAATTCACTCAGCCAGTCTGGGTTTTATGAGGTGCTGCCCGCATTCTACACCAAATGTGACAAAACGCCTTGGCTGTACACATGTGCGGGTCTTCTCTGTGATCTTCTTAGGAGTAAAAACCAGTCATGACCCAGGGAGGAGGTTGCAAATACAGGGCTGTGCCTGTATGTTTACTTCAAACAAAACAAATCTGAAAACAAAACCTAACTCACACTGGAGTTGTAACTAATCTTACATAATCATTCTATTTTAAACAAAGTCTGGAATAAATAAGTCTTGGCTTTCTCCTTATGAGCTACCTCTGTTTTCCAGATAACTCACCCTATTGTCTCTCACTTCTCTCTCTCTCAGGCCCGCCTTATATACCTGGTGAATAATTGAGGAAGTAACACCAAGTGACCACATTAGGTGCTAGAATGGCTGCCTGAGGGTTTCTGGGGAGTGTAGTTGCCTAGGGTCGGTATTCTACCCTAGAGTACACACCTTGCAGCAGACCTGGCCTGACATATCTGCCATGTATGACCCTGCCCCTTGGTTTGTCACAATACATACATACATACATATACACGGAAAATAAATAATAGAATTATGAATCACAATAAGATGTAATGAAGTACAGAAAAAGAAAATGTAATAAAATGTGATCTTTAATACATACAAATAAAGAAAATAGGTATACCATTTCCAGATTCCTTTTTTGAAATACAATGACATGCATTACAAACGAGTATTTACATTATATTTACAGCCGGTGCTCGTGTGTCACTGTGTCCCTCAGGCTGTGGTTGGCGCTGACATATTGGGCAGAATGTGTCCCTTATTTTGGGCTAAAGCTTTCTGTGGAGGGGAACGTGGGTGAGTTTGTACCATTCTTGGGGGGCTCTGCCTTGTTGGGGCGGAGCTGTGATCCAGGTGAACAGCAGATCGGGCATAGGTGGGCATGTGGGCAGAGGAGTAGGAAGGCCGGTCAAGCAAATAAGCTTGCTAAGGTACGCAGCAGCAGCAAGCAGCCCCCCCATCCAGCCAGCCAGCCAGTCTGGCTGGCAGTGACTGAGTGGTTGACAGACGGCAAGCAACGGAATGTACGTGCTCTGTGATGTCATAGCAGTCAGCTGAGAGAGGCTCGTGATGTCATGGCTGAGCTGGCTGGCTGTCTGGCTGGCTGGCTCTGTGTGTGTGTGTGTGTGTGTGTGCGTGTGTCTGTCTGTCTGTCAATTCATTTCAATTCAATTCAAAGGTGCTTTATTGGCATGATCTATCACAATATTGCCAAAGCAGATACAAATGTTCTATCAATCAAGACAAAACATTGCAATACAAGATTCAGTGGAACAAATATAGTACACATTGAAATAAAATTAAGTAGGATATAAACCATATTTGTTGTTTGTATCAAAATTTGTGTCATGACATCAGAAAAATCACTGTTTTTATTTTGTTTTGCAAATGGAGTGCCACAGGCTGGTGTCTACACACTGTCTCGCAGGCTGTGGCAGGTGGATGCATATTGCGCTGCTAAGAAGGCAGTGCGCTCCTCCTCTCCCAGCAGGACGGGGAGTTTGCAGCAATCGGGGATCATGCTGAACTCAGGGATATGCATTTTTAATATTTTAAAGTATGTCTCCCTGATTTTTGTGTATTTAGGGCAGGACAGCAGGAAATGCGCCTGTGTTTCGACCTCCCCTAGGTCACACTGGCTGCACAGCCGCTCTTCTCTGGCAACCCAGAATTTTCTGTAGCGGCCTTTTTCAATGGCGAGGCTGTGGTCACTGAGCCTGTATTTAGTTAGATTTTGTCTCTCTTTTATATTTTGGATTTTTAAGTATTCAGCCAATGTAATGTTTCTATTCAGGGCCCGGTAGCATTCCAATTTGTTTTGTAATTCTAATTCGTGTCTCTAATCTTTTGTGTATTTGCTTTTCAGGTACATGTCAATTTTCCCAATTGTTGTTGTTTTGGTCATTGTGTGTTCGGGCTCTGTGAGCCTCAGAGCCGTGGGGGTGTTTCTGTGTACGTGTAAGATGTTTTTATTAAATTCTAGGTGGAATATTTCCATGGGGCTTTTGTCCCAATTGTTGTTATTGAGGTTCATGAGGGGACCCCACACTTCGCTCCCATATAGCAGGATTGGTTGGATGATGGAGTTTAATATTTTAATCCAAATAGTTATTGGTATTGTTGTTTTCCCAAATTGTGTCTTTATGGCATAAAATGCCCGGCGTGCCTTGTCTTTTAATGCGTTTATAGCCAGGCTGAAGCTCCCTGACGCACTGATGGTCAGGCCAAGGTAGTTGTATCTGGTGCAGTGCTCTAATCCAGTGCTGCCCAGAGTGAAGCGGTACCTGTTTCCCTGAGATGGGGCTTTTTTCTGGAAAACCATAACTCTGGTCTTGTCCAGATTGACTGCCAGGGCCCATTTCTGACAGTACTGCTCTAGCAGCGCCAGGTTCTGCTGAAGCCCCTGCTCTGTGGGCGACAGCAGCACCAGGTCGTCTGCATAGAGCAGGAACTTGATCTCTGTGTCATGGAGAGTTAGGCTGCGGGCGTCAGACTGCTCCAACACTGTGGCCAACTCGATGATGTAGATGTTGAACAGTGTTGGACTCAGACTGCAGCCCTGTCTCACTCCCCGCCCCTGAGTGAAGAACTCTGTTCTTGAGTTGCCAATTTGAACTCCGCATTTGTTTTCAGAATACATTGATTTAATGATGTCATAAACTTTACCCCCTACACCACTCTGTAGAAGTTTATAAAATAATCCCTTGTGCCAGATTGAGTCAAATGCCTTTCTAAAGTCTACAAAACAGGCAAATATTTTTCCTTTATTGTTTTGGGTATATTTATTTATGAGGGTGTGTAGAGTGTAAATATGATCTGTTGTGCTGTGTTTTGGTAGGAAGCCAATCTGACTCTTATTCAGGACACTGTGCTTGGTAAGGAAGGCCAGTATCTGGGCATTGATGATACTGCAGAACACCTTCCCCAGGTTACTGCTCACACAGCTGCCCCAGTAGTTATTGGGGTCTAATTTGTCTCCACTTTTAAAAATCGGGGTGATCAATCCTTGATTCCCGACCTCAGGGAAACACCCGGCTCTCAGCACCAGGTTAAAGAGTTTGAGCAGAGCCTCCTGCAGCTGCGGGCTGCTGTGCTTCAGCATCTCAGGGCTGATGCTGTCGGGGCCGCTGGCTTTCCTGGGTTTGAGGATTTTGAGTTGATGTTTTAGTTCCTGTATTGTAAATGGGTTATCTAAGGGATTTTGGTTATTCTTAATGATTTCTTCCAATTTATTTAGGTTTTTTAATATTTTAACCTGTTCTGGCTTTGGATTGTTTTCAACATTTTGGTAAAGTTTTTCAAAGTGTGTTTTCCAGATTTCTCCATTTTGAATTGGTATTTCATTTTTTGTTTTTGGGGTATTTATTCTGCCCATATAGTGGTCTTTTTTCTTACTGAGGAGTTGCTTGTAGTGCCGCAGGGCCTGGCAGTAGCTGAGGCGAGCCTCCTGGTTGTCGGGCTCTCTGTGTTTAGTGTTGGAGAGATGTCTCAGGTGTTTCCTAGAAGTTTCACACTCCTGGTCACACCACTGTTCTTTTTTTCTTTTAGACGATTTCATATTTTGGTTTTTAATTGTTTTAATGTTTGATTTTAAAGCCAGTCTCTCAAATATTTCATTCAGTGTTTTGGTGGCTGAGTTTATTCCGTTTTGGTTTATTTGATAGTGTGAGGATTGATATCTGTCTAACATGTTTTCAATCTCATCACTATTCAGGGCTCTTGTGTAGTTCTCTGTGCTGGGCTCTGACCATCTCTAACTGGGTGGCAGGGAGACCAGTTTTGTGGGAAGTTTGGCTCTGACTTGTGGCTGCGCTGATCTTTTTAGGTAAAGTGTTATTTGGCTGTGGTCTGATAGTGGAGATTGTTGTCTGACTATAAACGCATTGTTGGCTTGTGGGTCCAGGTCAGTTATGGCGTAGTCCACCACACTGCTGCCCAGAGCCGAGCAGTATGTGAATCTCCCCAGAGAGTACCCCCTGGTCCTGCCATTGATGATATATAGACCCAGGCTTTTACATAGGCGCACTACCTGCTTCCTGCTCTTGTTTACCACGCTGTCGTGGCTGTGTCAGTGTGGAGGTGTGTGTGTGGCACAGCGGGGAGTCTCCGAACAGGTGTGTGTTCCCCTCCGTATTGATGTAGTCCATCTCTCTGCCAGTCCTGGCATTGAGATCGCCACACAGCAGTACAGAGCCCAGGGTCTGGAAGTGGCAGATTTCGTTTTGAAGCTCATGAAAGCCTTCCTCATTATAGTAGGGGGAGTCTGCGGGTGGCATATAAATTGCACATAGGTATATATCTGTGTTATTTTGTAGGGTGTCTTTTCTGATTTTCATCCACAGGTGTGTGTCTCCTCTCTGTACTGGGCATAGGGCTGCTCGGAGCTCCTCCCTGTACCACACGATAATCCCCCACGAGGCCCTGCCACACCTGACTTTGGGTTTTTTATAGGAGGGCACAATCAGCTCCCTGTATCCATTGTATCCATCCAGTGTATAGACATATCTGCACAGCACCAAGTCTCTACAAGAATGAAAACATCTGAACTATTTACAGTGTTGATCAGTTCAGGGCCTGTGCTCTTCATTCCAAAAGTTGAGGAGCGTAAACCCTGCATATTCCAACTGCTTATTTTAAAGGACATGTTAATATATTTTATTATACTTGTCTCTTCTACATAAGAAAGTTTAATTTGTGGTCTACAACTGATATTATATTACTATTCATAATTATATATGGATATTAATAATAATCACTCACAGATTTTATCTTTGCATCAAAATATCAGAATAATTAAATCACATTTTTTCTTACTCTCCATCTCCACAACCATATATATGTGTGTTGAGGCTCAGTTAACTCAGCAGTGTGGTACAGATGACACTGAGGAGTTGCCTTATCTGGGCCAGCTGGGCAGCATCGGGCCTCCAGGCTCTGGAAGCCGCTGCTGCGTGGCTGTGTGGCTGTGCTGGTCCCCGGCTGTCCGCTCTGCTGTGCTGGACGGGCCCTCTGGGGATGGGGGGGTGGGGAATGGGGCCGCGGGGTCTCAGGGGCTGGGGCTGGGGTGGAGCCGGTGGCTGGGGATGTGGCCGGGGGCTGGGGGGTTTGCTCCTGGTCTCGAGGTGGGGGTGTGTGGGGTTTCGGCCCAGGGTTGTGTCCTTGAGGACCTTTGAGATGATCCTCACACCCGTCTTGTTGAGGTGGACGTGGTCATACAGGTGATGTGGCTGGATGTCTCAGTGGTGTGCCAGGTGGACGTTGGGGAGGAGGGCACATCTTCGGGACACTTCTGCGTTGATGGCCTGGATGATGTGCAGGGGCACGTCTGTGCGGGGCAGCAGTGTGGAGATGGAAATTTTGGCAGTTGGGAATTCCTCTGTGGCTTTCGTTGCTACCTGTCTCAGGGCTGAGGCCACATCGCCCCTGCGGGCACTCAGGTCGTTAGTGCCGGTGTGGATGAGGATGTGTTTGACTTGGCAAAGCCTCCTCTTGGAGAGCAGCTCCAGGGCTCTATGTGCTGTGGAGCACCAAAGCTTTTTCACTTTTCGCCCAGGGAAGAGGCGCCTCTCAACCAGGAACTTCCCATTGGATTCGCTCAGAATGACCACCTCTGCGTTGACCTGCCACTCCGGGTTTGCGTCGGGAGTGGTGGGGGCAGCGGGTGTGTTTTGGGGGAGTGGCGTTTCAGGGGGTTGTGTATTAGTGGCAGGTCTGGTGATAGTGGGTGTGTCAGGAGTGGTGGGGAGTGTGGGTGGATCAGTGGGTGCGTCAGGGGTTGGAGGTGTTGTGGGGTCAGTGCAGTGCAGTCTCTGTGCTCCAGTGATGTGTAGCTCCTCTCTTAGCTCCTCCAGCTGGCTCTGCAGGCTCCTTAGCTGGCTGTGCTGGGGTGTCCTGGTCAGCTCCTCCCTCGCTCTGCGCAGCTCCGTCCTCAGGGTTTGTCTCTGCTCCTCCAGGTCTCTCACTGCTGCTCTCAGCTCATGGATCTCAGCCTTGTGCTGCATCTTTAGTCTGTGCATCTCATCCCGGAGCTGATCACACAAGGAGGTCTGGGCCAGGGTGCTCAAGGTCTGCTCCCTGAACTCCGCAAACTCCAGCTCCAGCACTGATAGGCATTCCTTTAGTGTTTTAATGTTGCTGGAGAGTTTTGGGGAGACAGGGGGGCAGTCTGTGGGAGATGGGGCACTGTCTGGCTCCGTGTGGCTGGGGGCAGACTGCAGGGTGGCCGGCTCTGGCTCTTGTTTCTCTACCTCAGTCTGCTGCTTTGAGGTGTGGAAGCCGAGAGCTAATTGGTCCAGGCTGCTCTCGCTGCCCTGCACCATGATGGTCCCGTTGTGGTATACATTAAAAGTGAGCATCACACTGTCTGTGTCTTTCTCTACCAGCACTGAGATCTGCCTGCCTCTGCTAATGCCCCTCTTGTTGTTATTGGGGTATGTCTGGCACAGGGTTTTGTGAAAGGCGCTGTAGAACAGTAGATTGTTCTTGACCCTGTTTTCTCCTTTACCGGTGTAGTCTAGGATGAGGGTCTCAGGAGATGCTCTCATCACAGCTTGTTTGTAGTCCTTCTTAGCCTGTGCAGAGCGAATGTCTTCAGGGTATCGGATTTCAAAAGGCAGCTCTGCAGTCAGACTGCTGTTCGATAGATTTCTATCAGTCTCAGTGGCAGTTGGGCTCTCTCCTACTGTCACTCTATTCAAATCGGAGCTCTGCATTTTCATTGGCTGAGTCAACTACTGAGAATGCTTATTTATTTTATTAATACATATTTTTTTGTTTAATTATTTGTCTCTTACCTCCAATTCTTGTCTTCAGCTTTTCTTTTCTGACTTTTCTTCCTGAACTGTCTCTCTGCTTTCTTCTTTTTGTTTTTCTCTTAAAATTATTATTTTTTGAATACTTTTTCTTCTGAATTTCTATTCCATGTCTTCTGTGTATGTTTATAGTGCTATAAATTCATTTGTAAATCACAAATTAAATCCGCTTATGTATAAAAACAAATGTTTTTTAGGAGCTCATATTCCTCTCTCTCTCTCTCTCTCTCTCTCTCAATTCATTTCATTTGTATTGTCAAAGCAATTGGACATACATACACATACATACATATACACTCACCTAAAGGATTATTAGGAACACCTGTTCAATTTCTCATTAATGCAATTATCTAATCAACCAATCACATGGCAGTTGCTTCAATGCATTTAGGGGTGTGGTCCTGGTCAAGACAATCTCCTGAACTCCAAACTGAATGTCTGAATGGGAATGAAAGGTGATTTAAGCAATTTTGAGCGTGGCATGGTTGTTGGTGCCAGACGGGCCGGTCTGAGTATTTCACAATCTGCTCAGTTACTGGGATTTTCACGCACAACCATTTCTAGGGTTTACAAAGAATGGTGTGAAAAGGGAAAAACATCCAGTATGCGGCAGTCCTGTGGGCGAAAATGCCTTGTTGATGCTAGAGGTCAGAGGAGAATGGGCCGACTGATTCAAGCTGATAGAAGAGCAACTTTGACTGAAATAACCACTCGTTACAAACGAGGTATGCAGCAAAGCATTTGTGAAGCCACAACACGTACAACCTTGAGGCGGATGGGCTACAACAGCAGAAGACCCCACCGGGTACCACTCATCTCCACTACAAATAGGAAAAAGAGCTGAGACATTCAGATGGTAGAGTCAGAATTTGGCGTAAACAGAATGAGAATATGGATCCATCATGTCTTGTTACCACTGTGCTGGCTGGTGGTGGTGGTGTAATGGTGTGGGGGATGTCTTCTTGGCACACTTTAGGCCCCTTAGTGCCAATTGGGCATCGTTTAAATGCTACGGCCTACCTGAGCATTGTTTCTGACCATGTCCATCCCTTTTTGACCACCATGTACCCATCCTCTGATGGCTACTTCCAGCAGGATAATGCACCATGTCACAAAGGTCGAATCATTTCAAATTGGTTTCTTGAACATGACAATGAGTTCACTGTACTAAACTGGCCCCCACAGTCACCAGATCTCAACCCAATAGAGCATCTTTGGGATGTGGTGGAACGGGAGCTTCGTGCCCTGGATGTGCATCACACAAATCTCCATCAACTGCAAGATGCTATCCTATCAATATGGGCCAACATTTCTAAAGAATGCTTTCAGCACCTTGTTGAATCAATGCCACGTAGAATTAAAGCAGTTCTGAAGGCGAAAGGGGGTCAAACACAATATTAGTATGGTGTTCCTAATAATCCATTAGGTGAGTTCATCGTAGCTCTTAATACTCTCTTTCTGTCTGGTGGAGATATAATTGAAGTATTTTACACGTACCCGGCTACTTTCAACACCCATTGCTGCACTGATATTTTTCCCTCCATTTTTCTTTATCCATTTTTTTTTTGCTGGAAGTTCCGTCAATACCCGTCAGCCTTTAAGAGACATCATGCAGCCAGGCCTCTTGGCTTGCGGCCACACCGTCCTGAACGCGCCCAATCTCATCAGATCTCGGAAGCTAAACGGGGCAAGGGTTCGTCAGTACTTGGATGGGAGACCTCCTGGAAATACCTGGTGCTGCAAGCTTTTTACGTCTCCTGGGAAACTTCATCGTAGCTCTTAATACTCTCTATCTGTCTGGAGGAGATATAATTGAAGTATTGTACACGTACCCGGCTACTTTCAAAACCCTTTGCTGCACTGATATTTTTCCCTCCATTTTTCTTTTTTCTTTTTTTTTTTGCTGGCAGTTCCGTCAATATCCACCAGCCTTTAAGAGACATCATGCAGCCAGGCATCTTGGCTTGCGGCCACACCATCCTGAACGCGCCCGATCTCGTCAGATCTCGGAAGCTAAACGGGGCAGGACCTGGTCAGTACATGAAAGTGAGACCTCCTGGAAATACCTAGTGCTGCAAGCTTTTACGTCTCCTGGGTAACTTTATCGTAGCTCTTAATACTCTCTCTCTGTCTGGAGGAGATATAATTGAAGTATTGTACACGTACCCGGCTACTTTCAAAACCCTTTGCTGCACTGATATTTTTCCCTCCATTTTTCTTTTTTCTTTTTTTTTTTGCTGGAAGTTCCGTCAATACCCGCCAGCCTTAAAGAGACATCATGCAGCCAGGCCCCTTGGCTTGCGGCCACACCATCCTGAACGCGCCCGATCTCGTCAGATCTCGGAAGCTAAACGGGGCAGGACCTGGTCAGTACATGAATGTGAGACCTCCTGGAAATACCTGGTGCTGCAAGCTTTTATGTCTCCTGGGTAACTTTATCGTAGCTCTTAATACTCTCTATCTGTCTGGAGGAGATATAATTGAAGTATTGTACACGTACCCAGCTACTGTCAACACCATTTGCTGCACTGATATTTTTCCATCCATTTTTCTTTTTTTTTTTTTTTTTTGCTGGAAGTTCCGTCAATACCCGCCAACCTTTAAGAGACATCATGCAGCCAGGCCTCTCGGCTTGCGGCCACACCGTCCTGAATGCGCCCGATCTCGTCAGATCTCGGAAGCGAAACGGGGCAGGGCCTGGTCAGTACTTGGATGGGAGACCTCCTAGAAATACCAGGTGCTGCAAGCTTTTTACGTCTCCTGGGTAACTTCATCGTAGCTCTTAATACTCTCTTTCTGTCTCCAGGAGATATAATTGAAGAATTGTACTCGTACCCGGCTACTTTCAACACCCCTTGCTGCACTGGTATATTTCCCTCTATTTTTCTTTTTTTTTTTTGCTGGCAGTTCCGTCAATATCCGCCAGCCTTTAAGAGACATCATGCAGCCAGGCATCTTGGCTTGCGGCCACACCATCCTGAACGCGCCCGATCTCGTCAGATCTCGGAAGCTAAACGGGGCAGGACCTGGTCAGTACATGAAAGTGAGACCTCCTGGAAATACCTAGTGCTGCAAGCTTTTACGTCTCCTGGGTAACTTTATCGTAGCTCTTAATACTCTCTCTCTGTCTGGAGGAGATATAATTGAAGTATTGTACACGTATCCAGCTACTGTCAACACCCTTTGCTGCACTGATATTTTTCCATCCATTTTTCTTTTTTCTTTTTTTATTTTTTTTTTTTGCTGGAAGTTCCGTCAATACCCGCCAACCTTTAAGAGACATCATGCAGCCAGGCCTTTCGGCTTGTGGCCACACCGTCCTGAATGCGCCCGATCTCGTCAGATCTCGGAAGCTAAACGGGGCAGGGCCTGGTCAGTACTTGGATGGGAGACCTCCTAGAAATACCAGGTGCTGCAAGCTTTTTACGTCTCCTGGGTAACTTCATCGTAGCTCTTAATACTCTCTTTCTGTCTCCAGGAGATATAATTGAAGAATTGTACACGTACCCGGCTACTTTCAACACCCTTTGCTGCACTGGTATATTTCCCTCTATTTTTCTTTTTTTTTTTGCTGGCATTTCCGTCAATACCCGCCAGCCTTTAAGAGACATCATGCAGCCAGGAATCTTGGCTTGCGGCCACACCATCCTGAACGCGCCCGATCTTGTCAGATCTCGGAAGCTAAATGGGGCAGGGCCTGGTCAGTACTTGGATGGGAGACCTCCTAGAAATACCAGGTGCTGCAAGCTTTTTACGTCTCCTGGGTAACTTCATCGTAGCTCTTAATACTCTCTTTCTGTCTCCAGGAGATATAATTGAAGAATTGTACACGTACCCGGCTACTTTCAACACCCTTTGCTGCACTGGTATATTTCCCTCTATTTTTCTTTTTTTTTTTTGCTGGCAGTTCCGTCAATACCCGCCAACCTTTAAGAGACATCATGCAGCCAGGCCTCACGGCTTGCGGCCACACCGTCCTGAACGTGCCCGATGTCGTAAGATCTCGGAAGCTAAACGGGGCAGGACCTGGTCAGTACATGAAAGTGAGACCTCCTGGAAATACCTGGTGCTGCAAGATTTTACGTCTCCTGGGTAACTTTATCGTAGCTCTTAGTTCTCTCTTTCTGTCTGGAGGAGATATAATTGAAGAATTGTACACGTACCCAGCTACTGTCAACACCCTTTGCTGCACTGATATTTTTCCATCCATTTTTCTTTTTTTTTTTTTTTTTTTGCTGGAAGTTCCGTCAATACCCGCCAACCTTTAAGAGACATCATGCAGCCAGGCCTTTTGACTTGTGGCCACACCGTCCTGAATGCGCCCGATCTCGTCAGATCTCGGAAGCTAAACGGGGCAGGGCCTGGTCAGTACTTGGATGGGAGACCTCCTAGAAATACCAGGTGCTGCAAGCTTTTTACGTCTCCTGGGTAACTTCATCGTAGCTCTTAATACTCTCTTTCTGTCGCCAGGAGATATAATTGAAGAATTGTACACGTACCCGGCTACTTTCAACACCTTTTCCTGCACTGATATTTTTCCCTCCATTTTTCTTTTTTTGTTTTTTTTTTTTTTGGTGGAAATTCCGTCAATACCCGCTAGCCTTTAAGAGACATCATGCAGCCAGACATCTCGGCTTGCGGCCACACCGTCCTGAACGCGCCCGATCTTGTCAGATCTCGGAAGCTAAATGGGGCAGGACCTGGTCAGTACTTAAATGTGAGACCTCCTGGAAATACCAGGTGCTGCCAGCTTTTTACGTCTCCTGGGGAACTTCACCGTAGCTCTTAATACTCTCTTTCTGTCTGGAGAAGATATAATTGAAGAATTGTACACGTACCCGGCTACTTTCAACACCCTTTGCTGCACTGGTATTTTTCCCTCTATTTTTCTTTTTTTTTTTTGCTGGCAGTTCCGTCAATACCCGCCAGCCTTTAAGAGACATCATGCAGCCAGGCATCTCGGCTTGCGGCCACACCAACCTGAACGCGCCCGATCTCGTCAGATCACGGAAGCTAAACGGTGCAGGACCTGGTTAGTACATGAATGTGAGACCTCCTGGAAATACCTAGTGCTGCAAGCTTTTACGTCTCCTGGGTAACTTTATCGTAGCTCTTAATACTCTCTATCTGTCTGGAGGAGATATAATTGAAGAATTGTACATGTACCCGGCTACTTTCAACACCCTTTGCTGCACTGATATTTTTCCCTCCCTTTTTCTTTTTTTTTTTTTTTTTTTTTGCTGGAAGTTCCGTCAATACCCACCAGCCTACAGAGACATCATGCAGCCGGCCCTCTTGGCTTTCGGCCACACCGTCCTGAACGCGCACGATATCGTCAGATCTCTGAAGCTAAACGGGGCAGGGCCTGGTCAGTACTTAGATGGGAGACCTCCTGGAAATACCTGGTGCTGCAAGCTTTTTACGTCTCCTGTGAAACTTCATCGTAGCTCTTAATACTCTCTATCTGTCTGGAGCAGATATAATTGAAGTATTGTACACGTACCCGGCTACTTTCAACACCCTTTCCTGCACTGATATTTTTCCCTCCATTTTCCTTTTTTTTTTGTTTTTTTTTGCTGGAAGTTCCGTCAACACCCGCCAGCCTTTAAGAGACATCATGCAGCCAGGCCTCTTGGCTTGTGGCCACACCATCCTGAACGCGCCCGATCTCGTCAGATCTCGGAAGGTAAAAGTGGCAGGGCCTGGTCAGTACTTGGATGGCTGACCTCCTAGAAATACCAGGTGCTGCAAGCTTTTTACGTCTCCTGGGTAACTTCATCGTAGCTCTTAATACTCTCTTTCTGTCTGCAGGAGATATAATTGAAGAATTGTACACGTACCCGGCTACTTTCAACACCCTTTGCTGCACTGGTTTTTCTCTCTCCATTTCTCTTTTTTTTATTGCTGGATGTTCCGTCAAAACCCGCCAACCATTAAGAGACATCATGCAGCCAGGCGCCTTGGCTTGCGGCCACACCATCCTGAACGCGCCCGATCTCGTCAGATCTCGAAAGCTAAACGGGGCAGGGCCTGGTCAGTACTTGGATGGGAGACCTCCTGGAAATACCAGGTGCTGCAAGCTTTTTACGTCTGCTGGGTAACTTCACCGTAGCTCTTAATACTCTCTTTCTGTCTGGAGGAGATATAATTGAAGTATTGTACACGTACCCGGCTACTTTCAACACCCATTGCTGCACTGATATTTTTCCCTCCATTTTTCTTTTTTTTTTTTTTTTTGCTGGAAGTTCCGTCAATACCTGCCAACCATTAAGACATATCATGCAGCCAGGCCTCTCGGCTGGCGGCCACACCGCCCTGAACACCCCCAATCTCGTCAGACCTCGGAAGCTGAACGGGGCAGGGCCTGTTCAGTACTTGCATGGGAGACCTGCTGGAAATACCAGGTGCTGCAAGCTTTTTACGTCTGCTGGGTAATTTCACCGTAGCTGTTAATACTCTCTTTCTGTCTGGAAGAGATGTAATTGAAGAATTGTACACGTACCCGGCTACTTTCAACACCCTTTGCTGCACTGATATTTTTCCCTCCATTTTTCTTTTTTCTTTTTTTTTTGCTGGAAGTTCCGTCAATACCGTCCAGCCTTTAAAAGACATTATGCAGCCAGGCCTCTTGGCTTGCGGACACATTGTCCTGAACGCGCCCGATCTCATCAGATCTCGGAAGCTAAACGGGCCAGGGCCTGGTCAGTACTTGAATGTGAGAACTCCTGGAAATACCTTGTGCTGCAAGCTTTTTACGTCTCCTGGGTAACTTTATCGTAGCTCTTTATTCTCTCTATCTGTCTGGAGGAGATATAATTGAAGTATTGTACACGTACCCGGCTACATACAACACCCTTTGCTGCACTGATATGTTTCCCTCCATTTATTTTTTTTTGCTGGAAGTTCCGTCAATACCCGCCAACCTTTAAGAGACATCATGCAGCCAGGCCTCTCGGCTTGTGGCCACACCGTCCTGAATGCGCCCGATCTCGTAAGATCTCGGAAGCTAAACGGGGCAGGGCCTGGTCAGTACTTGGATGGCTGACCTCCTAGAAATAACAGGTGCTGCAAGCTTTTTACGTCTCCTGGGTAACTTCATCGTAGCTCTTAATACTCTTTTTCTGTCTGCAGGAGATATAATTGAAGAATTGTACACGTACCTGGCTACTTTTAACACCCTTTGCTGCACTGGTATTTCTCCCTCCATTTCTCTTTTTTTTTTTTGCTGGCTGTTCCGTCAATACCCGCCAACCTTTAAGAGACATCATGCAGCCCGGCCTCTTGGCTTGTGGCCACACCGTCCTGAACACGCCCGACTTCGTCAGATCTCGGAAGCTAAACGGGGCAGGGCCTCGTCAGTACTTGGATGGGAGACCTCCTGGAAATACCTGGTGCTGCAAGCTTTTTACGTCTCCTGGGAAACTTCATCGTAGCTCTTAATACTCTCTTTCTGTCCGGAGGAGATATAATTGAAGAATTGTACACGTACCCGGCTACTTTCAAAACCCATTACTGCACTGATATTTTTCCCTCCATTTTTCTTTTTCTTTTTTTTTTTTTTTTTTTTTTTGCTGGAAGTTCTGTCAATACCCGCCAGCCATTAAGAGACATCATGCAGCCAGACATCTCGGCTTGCGGCCACACCGTCCTGAACGCGCCCGATCTCGTCAGATCTCGGAAGCTAAACGGGGCAGGACCTGGTCAGTACTTGAATGTGAGACCTCCTGGAAATACCTGGTGCTGCAAGCTTTTACGTCTAATGGGTAACTTTATCGTAGCTCTTAATACTCTCTTTCAGTCTGCAGGAGATATAATTGAAGTATTGTACACGTATCCAGCTACTGTCAACACCCTTTCCTGCACTGATATTTTTCCATCCATTTTTCTTATTTCTTTTTATATATTTTTTTTTTGCTGGAAGTTCCGTCAATACCCGCCAACCTTTAAGAGACATCATGCAGCCAGGCCTTTCGGCTTGTGGCCACACCGTCCTGAATGCGCCCGATCTCGTCAGATCTCGGAAGCTAAACGGGGCAGGGCCTGGTCAGTACATGGATGGGAGACCTCCTAGAAATACCTGGTGCTGCTAGCTTTTATGTCTCCTGGGTAACTTTATCGTAGCTCTTAATACTCTCTATCTGTCTGGAGGAGATATAATTGAAGTATTGTACACGTACCCAGCTACTGTCAACACCCTTTGCTGCACTGATATTTTTCCCTCCATTTTTCTATTTTTTTTTTTTTTTTTTTGCTGGAAATTCCGTCAATACCCGCCAGCCTTTAAGAGACATCATGCAGCCAGGCATCTCGGCTTGCGGCCACACCATCCTGAACTCGCCCGATCTCGTCAGATCTTGGAAGCTAAACGGGGCAGGACCTGGTCAGTACATGAATGTGAGACCTCCTGGAAATACCTGGTGCTGCAAGCTTTTACGTCTCCTGGGTAACTTTATCGTAGCTCTTAATACTCTCTATCTGTCTGGAGGAGATATAATTGAAGTATTGTACACGTACCCAGCTACTGTCAACACCCTTTGCTGCACTGATATTTTTCCATCCATTTTTCTTTTTTTTTTTTTTTTTTGCTGGAAGTTCCGTCAATACCCGCCAACCTTTAAGAGACATCATGCAGCCCGGCCTCTTGGCTTGTGGCCACACCGTCCTGAACACGCCTGACTTCGTCAGATCTCGGAAGCTAAACGGGGCAGGGCCTCGTCAGTACTTGGATGGGAGACCTCCTGGAAATACCTGGTGCTGCAAGCTTTTTACGTCTCCTGGGAAACTTCATCGTAGCTCCTAATACTCTGTATCTGTCTGGAGGAGATATAATTGAAGTATTGTACACGTACCCGGCTACTTTCAACAGCCTTTGCTGCATTGATATTTTTCCCTCCATTTTCCATTTTTTTTTTTTTTTTTTTTTTGCTGGAAGTTCCGTCAATACCCGCCAACCTTTAAGAGACATCATGCAGCCAGGCCTTTCGGCTTGTGGCCACACCGTCCTGAATGCGCCCGATCTCGTCAGATGTCGGAAGCTAAACGGGGCAGGGCCTGGTCAGTACTCGGATGGGAGACCTCCTAGAAATACCAGGTGCTGCAAGCTTTTTACGTCTCCTGGGTAACTTCATCGTAGCTCTTAATACTCTCTTTCTGTCTCCAGGAGATATAATTGAAGAATTGTACACGTACCCGGCTACTTTCAACACCCTTTGCTGCACTGGTATATTTCCCTCTATTTCTCTTTTTTTTTTTGCTGGCAGTTCCGTCAATACCCGCCAGCCTTTAAGAGACATCATGCAGCCAGGCCTCTTGGCTTGCGGCCACACCGTCCTGAACGCGCCCGATCTCATCAGATCTCGGAAGCTAACGGGGCAGGGCCTGGTCAGTACTTGGATGGGTGACCTCCTGGAAATACCAGGTGCTGCAAGCTTTTGACGTCTCCTGGGTAACTTCATCATAGCTCTTAATACTCTCTTACAGTCTGTAGGAGATATAATTGAAGAATTGTACACGTACCCGGCTACTTTCAAAACCCTTTGCTGCACTGATATTTTTCCCTCCATTTTTCTATTTTTTTTTTTTTTTTTTTTGCTGGAAGTTCCATCAATACCCGCCAGCCTTTAAGAGACATCATGCAGCCAGGCCTCTCGGCTTGCGGCCACACCATCCTGAACGCGCCCGATCTCGTCAGATCTCGGAAGCTAACGGGGCAGGGCCTGGTCAGTACTTGGATGGGAGACCTCCTAGAAATACCAGGTGCTGCAAGCTTTTTACGTCTCCTGGGTAACTTCATCATAGCTCTTAATACTCTCTTTCAGTCTGTAGGAGATATTATTGAAGAATTGTACACGTACCCGGCTACTTTCAAAACCCTTTGCTGCACTGATATTTTTCCCTCCATTTTTCTTTTTTCTTTTTTTTTTTGCTGGAAGTTCCGTCAATACCCGCCAGCCTTAAAGAGACATCATGCAGCCAGGCATCTCGGCTTGCGGCCACACTGTCCTGAAGACGCAAGATCTCGTCAGATCTCGGAAGAAAAACTGGGCAGGGCCTGGTCAGTAATTGGATGGGTGACCTCCTGGAAATACCTGGTGCTGCAAGCTTTTACGTCTCCTGGGTAACTTTATCGTAGCTCTTAATACTCTCTCTCTGTCTGGAGGAGATATAATTGAAGTATTGTACACGTATCCAGCTACTGTCAACACCCTTTGCTGCACTGATATTTTTCCATCCATTTTTCTTTTTTATTTTTTTATTTTTATTTTTTTGCTGGAAGTTCCGTCAATACCCGCCAACCTTTAAGAGACATCATGCAGCCAGGCCTTTCGGCTTGTGGCCACACCGTCCTGAATGCGCCCGATCTCGTCAGATCTTGGAAGCTAAACGGGGCAGGACCTGGTCGGTACATGAATGTGAGACCTCCTGGAAATACCTGGTGCTGCAAGCTTTTACGTCTCCTGGGTAACTTTATCGTAGCTCTTAATTCTCTCTTTCTGTCTGGAGGAGATATAATTGAAGTATTGTACACGTACCCAGCTACTGTCAACACCCTTTGCTGCACTGATATTTTTCCATCCATTTTTCTTTTTTCTTTTTTTTTTTTGCTGGAAGTTCCGTCAATACCCGCCAACCTTTAAGAGACATCATGCAGCCAGGCCTCTTGGCTTGCGGCCACACCGTCCTGAATGCGCCCGATCTCGTCAGATCTCTGAAGCTAAACGGGGCAGGGCCTGGTCAGTACTTGGATGGGAGACCTCCTGGAAATACCAGGTGCTGCAAGCTTTTTACGTCTCCTGGGTAACATTATCGTAGCTCTTAATACTCTCTATCTGTCTGGAGGAGATATAATTGAAGTACTCTACACGTACCCAGCTACTGTCAACATCCTTTGCTGCACTGATATTTTTCCATCCATTTTTCTTTTTTTTTTTTTTTTTTTTTTTTTTTTTGCTGGAAGTTCCGTCAATACCCGCCAACCTTTAAGAGACATCATGCAGCAGGCCTATCGGCTTGTGGCCACACCGTCCTGAACGCGCCCGATCTCGTAAGATCTCGAAAGCTAAACGAGGCAGGACCTGGTCAGTACTTGGATGGGAGACCTCCTGGAAATACCTGGTGCTGCAAGGTTTTACGTCTCCTGGGTAACTTTATCGTAGCTCTTAATTCTCTCTTTCTGTCTGGAGGAGATATAATTGAAGAATTGTACACGTACCCGGCTACTTTCAACACCCTTTGCTGCACTGATATTTTTCCCTCCATTTTTCTATTTTTTTTTTTTTTTTTTTTCTGGAAATTCCGTCAATACCCGCCATCCTTTAAGAGACATCATGCAGCCAGGCATCTCGGCTTGCGGCCACACCATACTGAACGCGCCCGATCTCGTCAGATCTCGGAAGCTAAACGGGGCAGGACCTGGTTAGTACATGAATGTGAGACCGCCTGGAAATACCTAGTGCTGCAAGCTTTTACGTCTCCTGGGTAACTTTATCGTAGCTCTTAATACTCTCTATCTGTCTGGAGGAGATATAATTGAAGAATTGTACACGTACCTGGCTACTTTCAACACCCTTTGCTGCACTGATATTTTTCCCTCCCTTTTTCTATTTTTTTTTTTTTTTTTTTGCTGGAAGTTCCGTCAATACCCACCAGCCTAAAGAGACATCATGCAGCCAGGCATCTTGGCTTGCGGCCACACCATCCTGAACGCGCCCGATCTCGTCAGATCGCGGAAGCTAAACGGGGCAGGGCCTGGTCTGTACTTTGATGGGAGACCTCCTAGAAATACCAGGTGCTGCAAGCTTTTTACGTCTCCTGGGTAACTTC
The DNA here is from genome assembly GCF_036373705.1 of Amia ocellicauda. Classification (NCBI taxonomy): domain Eukaryota; kingdom Metazoa; phylum Chordata; class Actinopteri; order Amiiformes; family Amiidae; genus Amia; species Amia ocellicauda. The sequence continues at coordinate 191,405 of NW_027103001.1, read as the reverse complement.
ATCGTAGCTCTTAATACTCTCTTTCTGTCTCCAGGAGATATAATTGAAGAATTGTACACGTACCCGGCTACTTTCAACACCCTTTCCTGCACTGATATTTTTCCCTCCATTTTTCTATTTTTTTTTTTTTTTTTTTTTGCTGGAAATTCCGTCAATACCCGCCAGCCTTTAAGAGACATCATGCAGCCAGACATCTCGGCTTGCGGCCACACCGTCCTGAACGCGCCCGATCTTGTCAGATCTCGGAAGCTAAACGGGGCAGGACCTGGTCAGTACATGAATGTGAGACCTCCTGGAAATACCTCGTGCTGCAAGCTTTTACGTCTCCTGGGTAACTTTATCGTAGCTCTTAATACTCTCTATCTGTCTGGAGGAGATATAATTGAAGTATTGTACACGTACCCAGCTACTGTCAACACCCTTTGCTGCACTGATATTTTTCCATCCATTTTTTTTTTTTTTTGCTGGAAGTTCCGTCAATACCCGCCAACCTTTAGGAGACATCATGCAGCCAGGCCTTTCGGCTTGTGGCCACACCGTCCCGAATGCGCCCGATCTCGTCATATCTCGGAAGCTAAACGGGGCAGGGCCTGGTCAGTACTTGGATGGGAGACCTCCTAGACATACCAGGTGCTGCAAGCTTTTTACGTCTCCTGGGTAACTTCATCGTAGCTCTTAATACTCTCTTTCTGTCTCCAGGAGATATAATTGAAGAATTGTACACGTACCCGGCTACTTTCAACACCCTTTCCTGCACTGATATTTTTCCCTCCATTTTTCGATTTTTTTTTTTTTTTTTTTGCTGGAAATTCCGTCAATACCCGCCAGCCTTTAAGAGACATCATGCAGCCAGGCATCTCGGCTTGCGGCCACAACATCCTGAACTCGCCCGATCTCGTCAGATCTTGGAAGCTAAACGGGGCAGGACCTGGTTAGTACATGAATGTGAGACCGCCTGGAAATACCTAGTGCTGCAAGCTTTTACGTCTCCTGGGTAACTTTATCGTAGCTCTTAATACTCTCTATCTGTCTGGAGGAGATATAATTGAAGAATTGTACACGTACCTGGCTACTTTCAACAGCCTTTGCTGCACTGATATTTCTCCCTCCATTTTTCTTTTTTTTTTTTTTTTTTGCTGGAAGTTCCGTCAATACCCACCAGCCTAAAGAGACATCATGCAGCCGGGCCTCTTGGCTTTCGGCCACACCGTCCTGAACGCGCCCGATATCGTCAGATCTCGGAAGGTAAAAGGAGCAGGGCCTGGTCAGTACTTGGATGGGTGACCTCCTGGAAATACCTGGTGCTGCAAGCTTTTTTGTCTCCTGGGTAACTTCATCGTAGCTCTTAGTACTCTCTTTCTGTCTGGAGGAGATATAATTGAAGTATTGTACACGTACCCGGCTACTTTTAACACCCTTTGCTGCACTGGTATTTTTCCCTCTATTTTTCTTTTTTTTTTTCGCTGGCAGTTCCGTCAATACCCGCCAGCCTTTAAGAGACATCATGCAGCCAGGCATCTTGGCTTGCGGCCACACCATCCTGAACGCGCCCGATCTCGTCAGATCTCGGATGCTAAACGGGGCAGGGCCTGGTCAGTACTTTGATGGGAGACCTCCTAGAAATACCAGGTGCTGCAAGCTTTTTACGTCTCCTGGGTAACTTCATCGTAGCTCTTAATACTCTCTTTCTGTCTCCAGGAGATATAATTGAAGAATTGTACACGTACCCGGCTACTTTCAACACCCTTTCCTGCACTGATATTTTTCCCTCCATTTTTCTTTTTTTTTTTTTTTTTTTTTTTGCTGGAAATTCCGTCAATACCCGCCAGCCTTTAAGAGACATCATGCAGCCAGACATCTCGGCTTGCGGCCACACCGTCCTGAACGCGCCCGATCTTGTCAGATCTCGGAAGCTAAACGGGGCAGGACCTGGTCAGTACATGAATGTGAGACCTCCTGGAAATACCTCGTGCTGCAAGCTTTTACGTCTCCTGGGTAACTTTATCGTAGCTCTTAATACTCTCTATCTGTCTGGAGGAGATATAATTGAAGTATTGTACACGTACCCAGCTACTGTCAACACCCTTTGCTGCACTGATATTTTTCCATCGATTTTTTTTTTTTTTTGCTGGAAGTTCCGTCAATACCCGCCAACCTTTAGGAGACATCATGCAGCCAGGCCTTTCGGCTTGTGGCCACACCGTCCTGAATGCGCCCGATCTCGTCAGATTTCGAAAGCTAAACGGGGCAGGGCCTGGTCAGTACTTGGATGGGAGACCTCCTAGACATACCAGGTGCTGCAAGCTTTTTACGTCTCCTGGGTAACTTCATCGTAGCTCTTAATACTCTCTTTCTGTCTCCAGGAGATATAATTGAAGAATTGTACACGTACCCGGCTACTTTCAACACCCTTTCCTGCACTGATATTTTTCCCTCCATTTTTCGATTTTTTTTTTTTTTTTTTTGCTGGAAATTCCGTCAATACCCGCCAGCCTTTAAGAGACATCATGCAGCCAGGCATCTCGGCTTGCGGCCACAACATCCTGAACTCGCCCGATCTCGTCAGATCTTGGAAGCTAAACGGGGCAGGACCTGGTCGGTACATGAATGTGAGACCTCCTGGAAATACCTGGTGCTGCAAGCTTTTATGTCTCCTGGGTAACTTTATCGTAGCTCTTAATACTCTCTATCTGTCTGGAGGAGATATAATTGAAGAATTGTACACGTACCCGGCTACTTTCAACACCCTTTCCTGCACTGATATTTTTCCCTCCATTTTTCTATTTTTTTTTTTTTTTTTTTTTGCTGGAAGTTCCGTCAATACCCGCCAGCCTTTAAGAGACATCATGCAGCCAGGCCTTTCGGCTTGTGGCCACACCGTCCTGAATGCGCCCGATCTCGTCAGATCTCGGAAGCTAAACGGGGCGCGGCCTAATCAGTACTTGGATGGGAGACTTCCTAGAAATACCAGGTGCTGCAAGCTTTTTACGTCTCCTGGGTAACTTCATCGTAGCTCTTAATACTCTCTTTCTGTCTCCAGGAGATATAATTGAAGAATTGTACACGTACCCGGCTACTTTCAACACCCTTTCCTGCACTGATATTTTTCCCTACATTGTTCTATTTTTTTTTTTTTTTTTTTTGCTGGAAATTCCGTCAATACCCGCCAGCCTTTAAGAGACATCATGCAGCCAGGCCTTTCGGCTTGTGGCCACACCGTCCTGAATGCGCCCGATCTCGTCAGATCTCGGAAGCTAAACGGGGCAGCGCCTGGTCATTACTTGGATGGGAGACCTCCTAGAAATACCAGGTGCTGCAAGCTTTTTACGTCTCCTGGGTAACTTCGTCGTAGCTCTTAATACTCTCTTTCTGTCTCCAGGAGATATAATTGAAGAATTGTACACGTACCCGGCTACTTTCAACACCCTTTGCTGCACTGGTATATTTCCCTCTATTTTTCTTTTTTTTTTTCCTGGCAGTTCCGTCAATACCCGCCAGCCTTTAAGAGACATCATGCAGCCAGGCATCTTGGCTTGCGGCCACACCATCCTGAACGCGCCCGATCTCGTCAGATCTCGGAAGCTAAACGGGGCAGGGCCTGGTCAGTACTTGGATGGGAGACCTCCTAGAAATACCAGGTGCTGCAAGCTTTTTACGTCTCCTGGGTAACTTCATCGTAGCTCTTAATACTCTCTTTCTGTCTCCAGGAGATATAATTGAAGAATTGTACACGTACCCGGCTACTTTCAACACCCTTTGCTGCACTGGTATATTTCCCTCTATTTTTCTTTTTTTTTTTTGCTGGCAGTTCCGTCAATACCCGCCAGCCTTTAAGAGACATCATGCAGCCAGGCATCTCGGCTTACGGCCACACCATCCTGAACGCGCCCGATCTCGTCAGATCTCGGAAGCTAAACGGGGCAGGACCTGGTCAGTACATGAAAGTGAGACCTCCTGGAAATACCTAGTTCTGCAAGCTTTTACGTCTCCTGGGTAACTTTATCGTAGCTCTTAATACTCTCTCTCTGTCTGGAGGAGATATAATTGAAGTATTGTACACGTATCCAGCTACTGTCAACACCCTTTGCTGCACTGATATTTTTCCATCCATTTTTCTTTTTTCTTTTTTTCTTTTTTTTTTTTTGCTGGAAGTTCCGTCAATACCCGCCAACCTTTAAGAGACATCATGCAGCCAGGCCTTTCGGCTTGTGGCCACACCGTCCTAAATGCGCCCGATCTCGTCAGATCTCGGAAGCTAAACGGGGCAGGGCCTGGTCAGTACTTGGATAGGAGACCTCCTAGAAATACCATGTGCTGCAAGCTTTTTACGTCTCCTGGGTAACTTCATCGTAGCTCTTAATACTCTCTTTCTGTCTCCAGGAGATATAATTGAAGAATTGTACACGTACCCGGCTACTTTCAACACCCTTTGCTGCACTGGTATATTTCCCTCTATTTTTCTTTTTTTTTTTGCTGGCAGTTCCGTCAATACCCGCCAGCCTTTAAGAGACATCATGCAGCCAGGCATCTCGGCTTTCTGGCCACACCATCCTGAACGCGCCCGATCTTGTCAGATCTCGGAAGCTAAACGGTGCAGGACCTGGTCAGTACATGAAAGTGAGACCTCCTGGAAATACCTAGTGCTGCAGGCTTTTACGTCTCCTGGGTAACTTTATCGTAGCTCTTAATACTCTCTCTCTGTCTGGAGGAGATATAATTGAAGTATTGTACACGTATCCAGCAACTGTCAACACCCTTTGCTGCACTGATATTTTTCCATCCATTTTTCTTTTTTATTTTTTTTTATTTTTTTTTTGCTGGAAGTTCCGTCAATACCCGCCAACCTTTAAGAGACATCATGCAGCCAGGCCTTTCGGCTTGTGGCCACACCGTCCTGAATGCGCCCGATCTTGTCAGATCTCGGAAGCTAAACGGGGCAGGGCCTGGTCAGTACTTGGGTGGGAGACCTCCTAGAAATACCAGGTGCTGCAAGCTTTTTACGTCTCCTGGGTAACTTCATCGTAGCTCTTAATACTCTCTTTCTGTCTCCAGGAGATATAATTGAAGAATTGTACACGTACCCGGCTACTTTCAACACCCTTTGCTGCACTGGTATGTTTCCCTCTATTTTTCTTTTTTTTTTTTGCTGGAAATTCCATCAATACCCGCCAGCCTTTAAGAGACATCATGCAGCCAGGCATCTCGGCTTGCGGCCACACCATCCTGAACTCGCCCGATCTCGTCAGATCTTGGAAGCTAAACGGGGCAGGACCTGGTCGGTACATGAATGTGAGACCTCCTGGAAATACCTGGTGCTGCAAGCTTTTATGTCTCCTGGGTAACTTTATCGTAGCTCTTAATACTCTCTATCTGTCTGGAGGAGATATAATTGAAGTATTGTACACGTACCCAGCTACTGTCAACACCCTTTGCTGCACTGATATTTTTCCATCCATTTTTCTTTTTTCTTTTTTTATTTTATTTTTTTGCTGGAAGTTCCGTCAATACCCGCCAACCTTTAAGAGACATCATGCAGCCAGGCCTTTCGGCTTGTGGCCAAACCGTCTTGTGGCCACACCGTCCTGAATGCGCCCGATCTCGTCAGATCTCGGAAGCTAAACGGGGCAGGGCCTGGTCAGTACTTGGATGGGAGACCTCCTAGAAATACCAGGTGCTGCAAGCTTTTTACGTCTCCTGGGTAACTTCATCGTAGCACTTAATACTCTCTTTCTGTCTCCAGGAGATATAATTGAAGAATTGTACACGTACCCGGCTACTTTCAACACCCTTTGCTGCACTGGTATATTTCCCTCTATTTTTCTTTTTTTTTTTTGCTGGCAGTTCCGTCAATACCCGCCAGCCTTTAAGAGACATCATGCAGCCAGGCATCTTGGCTTGCGCCCACACCATCCTGAACGCGCCCGATCTCGTCAGATCTCGGAAGCTAAACACGGCAGGACCTGGTCAGTACATGAAAGTGAGACCTCCTGGAAATACCTAGTGCTGCAAGCTTTTACGTCTCCTGGGTAACTTTATCGTAGCTCTTAATACTCTCTCTCTGTCTGGAGGAGATATAATTGAAGTATTGTACACGTATGCAGCTACTGTCAACACCCTTTGCTGCACTGATATTTTTCCATCCATTTTTCTTTTTTCTTTTTTTCTTTTTTTTTTTTGCTGGAAGTTCCGTCAATACCCGCCAACCTTTAAGAGACATCATGCAGCCAGGCCTTTCGGCTTGTGGCCACACCGTCCTGAATGCGCCCGATCTCGTCAGATCTCGGAAGCCAAACGGGGCAGGGCCTGGTCAGTACTTGGATGGGAGACCTCCTAGAAATACCAGGTGCTGCAAGCTTTTTACGTCTCCTGGGTAACTTCATCGTAGCTCTTAATACTCTCTTTCTGTCTCCAGGAGATATAATTGAAGAATTGTACACGTACCCGGCTACTTTCAACACCCTTTGCTGCACTGGTATATTTCCCTCTATTTTTCTTTTTTTTTTTTGCTGGCAGTTCCGTCAATACCCGCCAGCCTTTAAGAGACGTCATGCAGCCAGGCATCTCGGCTTGCGGCCACACCGTCCTGAATGCGCCCGATCTCGTCAGATCTCGGAAGCTAAACGGGGCAGGGCCTGGTCAGTACTTGGATGGGAGACCTCCTAGAAATACCAGGTGCTGCAAGCCTTTTACGTCTCCTGGGTAACTTCATCGTAGCTCTTAATACTCTCTTTCTGTCTGGAGGAGATATAATTGAAGAATTGTACACGTACTAGGCTACTTTCAACACCCTTTGCTGCACTGATATTTTTCCCTCCATTTTTCTTTTTATTTTATTTTTTGGCTGGAAGTTCCGTCAATATCCGCCAGCCTTTAAGAGACATCATGCAGCCAGGCCTCTTGGCTTGTAGTCACACCGTCCTGAACGCGCCCGATCATATCAGATTTCGGAAGTTAAACGGGGCAGGGCCTGGTCAGTACTTGGATGTGTGACCTCCTGGAAATACCAGGTGCTGCAAGCTTTTTACGTCTCCTGGGTAACTTCATCGTAGCTCTTAATACTCTCTTTCTGTCTCCAGGAGATATAATTGAAGAATTGTACACGTACCCGGCTACTTTCAACACCCTTTCCTGCACTGATATTTTTCCCTCCATTTTTCTATTTTTTTTTTTTTTTTTGCTGGAAATTCCGTCAATACCCGCCAGCCTTTAAGAGACATCATGCAGCCAGGCATCTCGGCTTACGGCCACACCATCCTGAACTCGCCCGATCTCGTCAGATCTTGGAAGCTAAACGGGGCAGGACCTGGTCGGTACATGAATGTGAGACCTCCTGGAAATACCTGGTGCTGCAAGCTTTTACGTCTCCTGGGTAACTTTATCGTAGCTCTTAATACTCTCTATCTGTCTGGAGGAGATATAATTGAAGTATTGTACACGTACCCAGCTACTGTCAACACCCTTTGCTGCACTGATATTTTTCCATCCATTTCTATTTTTTTTTTTTTTTTTGCTGGAAGTTCCGTCAATACCCGCCAACCTTTAAGAGACATCATGCAGCCAGGCCTTTCGGCTTGTGGCCACACCGTCCTGAATGCGCCCGATCTCGTCAGATCTCGGAAGTTAACGGGGCACGGCCTGGTCAGTACTTGGATGGGAGACTTCCTAGAAATACCAGGTGCTGCAAGCTTTTTACGTCTCCTGGGTAACTTCATCGTAGCTCTTAATACTCTCTTTCTGTCTCCAGGAGATATAATTGAAGAATTGTACACGTACCCGGCTACTTTCAACACCCTTTCCTGCACTGATATTTTTCCCTCCATTTTTCTATTTTTTTTTTTTTTTTTTTTGCTGGAAATTCCGTCAATACCCGCCAGCCTTTAAGAGACATCATGCAGCCAGGCATCTCGGCTTGCGGCGACACCATCCTGAACGCGCCCGATCTTGTCAGATCTCGGGAAGCTAAACGGGGCAGGGCCTGGTCAGTACTTGGATGTGAGACCTCCTAGAAATACCAGGTGCTGCAAGCTTTTTACGTCTCCTGGGTAACTTCATCGTAGCACTTAATACTCTCTTTCTGTCTCCAGGAGATATAATTGAAGAATTGTACACGTACCCGGCTACTTTCAACACCCTTTGCTGCACTGGTATATTTCCCTCTATTTTTCTTTTTTTTTTTTGCTGGCAGTTCCGTCAATACCCGCCAGCCTTTAAGAGACATCATGCAGCCAGGCATCTTGGCTTGCGCCCACACCATCCTGAACGCGCCCGATCTCGTCAGATCTCGGAAGCTAAACACGGCAGGACCTGGTCAGTACATGAAAGTGAGACCTCCTGGAAATACCTAGTGCTGCAAGCTTTTACGTCTCCTGGGTAACTTTATCGTAGCTCTTAATACTCTCTCTCTGTCTGGAGGAGATATAATTGAAGTATTGTACACGTATGCAGCTACTGTCAACACCCTTTGCTGCACTGATATTTTTCCATCCATTTTTCTTTTTTCTTTTTTTCTTTTTTTTTTTTGCTGGAAGTTCCGTCAATACCCGCCAACCTTTAAGAGACATCATGCAGCCAGGCCTTTCGGCTTGTGGCCACACCGTCCTGAATGCGCCCGATCTCGTCAGATCTCGGAAGCCAAACGGGGCAGGGCCTGGTCAGTACTTGGATGGGAGACCTCCTAGAAATACCAGGTGCTGCAAGCTTTTTACGTCTCCTGGGTAACTTCATCGTAGCTCTTAATACTCTCTTTCTGTCTCCAGGAGATATAATTGAAGAATTGTACACGTACCCGGCTACTTTCAACACCCTTTGCTGCACTGGTATATTTCCCTCTATTTTTCTTTTTTTTTTTTGCTGGCAGTTCCGTCAATACCCGCCAGCCTTTAAGAGACGTCATGCAGCCAGGCATCTCGGCTTGCGGCCACACCGTCCTGAATGCGCCCGATCTCGTCAGATCTCGGAAGCTAAACGGGGCAGGGCCTGGTCAGTACTTGGATGGGAGACCTCCTAGAAATACCAGGTGCTGCAAGCCTTTTACGTCTCCTGGGTAACTTCATCGTAGCTCTTAATACTCTCTTTCTGTCTGGAGGAGATATAATTGAAGAATTGTACACGTACTAGGCTACTTTCAACACCCTTTGCTGCACTGATATTTTTCCCTCCATTTTTCTTTTTATTTTATTTTTTGGCTGGAAGTTCCGTCAATATCCGCCAGCCTTTAAGAGACATCATGCAGCCAGGCCTCTTGGCTTGTAGTCACACCGTCCTGAACGCGCCCGATCATATCAGATTTCGGAAGTTAAACGGGGCAGGGCCTGGTCAGTACTTGGATGTGTGACCTCCTGGAAATACCAGGTGCTGCAAGCTTTTTACGTCTCCTGGGTAACTTCATCGTAGCTCTTAATACTCTCTTTCTGTCTCCAGGAGATATAATTGAAGAATTGTACACGTACCCGGCTACTTTCAACACCCTTTCCTGCACTGATATTTTTCCCTCCATTTTTCTATTTTTTTTTTTTTTTTTGCTGGAAATTCCGTCAATACCCGCCAGCCTTTAAGAGACATCATGCAGCCAGGCATCTCGGCTTACGGCCACACCATCCTGAACTCGCCCGATCTCGTCAGATCTTGGAAGCTAAACGGGGCAGGACCTGGTCGGTACATGAATGTGAGACCTCCTGGAAATACCTGGTGCTGCAAGCTTTTACGTCTCCTGGGTAACTTTATCGTAGCTCTTAATACTCTCTATCTGTCTGGAGGAGATATAATTGAAGTATTGTACACGTACCCAGCTACTGTCAACACCCTTTGCTGCACTGATATTTTTCCATCCATTTCTATTTTTTTTTTTTTTTTTGCTGGAAGTTCCGTCAATACCCGCCAACCTTTAAGAGACATCATGCAGCCAGGCCTTTCGGCTTGTGGCCACACCGTCCTGAATGCGCCCGATCTCGTCAGATCTCGGAAGCTAAACGGGGCACGGCCTGGTCAGTACTTGGATGGGAGACTTCCTAGAAATACCAGGTGCTGCAAGCTTTTTACGTCTCCTGGGTAACTTCATCGTAGCTCTTAATACTCTCTTTCTGTCTCCAGGAGATATAATTGAAGAATTGTACACGTACCCGGCTACTTTCAACACCCTTTCCTGCACTGATATTTTTCCCTCCATTTTTCTATTTTTTTTTTTTTTTTTTTTGCTGGAAATTCCGTCAATACCCGCCAGCCTTTAAGAGACATCATGCAGCCAGGCATCTCGGCTTGCGGCCACACCATACTGAACGCGCCCGATCTCGTCAGATCTCGGAAGCTAAACGGGGCAGGACCTGGTTAGTACATGAATGTGAGATCGCCTGGAAATACCTGGTGCTGCAAGCTTTTACGTCTCCTGGGTAACTTTATCGTAGCTCTTAATACTCTCTATCTGTCTGGAGGAGATATAATTGAAGAATTGTACATGTACCCGGCTACTTTCAACAGGCTTTGCTGCACTGGTATATTTCCCTCCATTTCTCTTTTTTTTTTTTGCTGGAAGTTCGTCAATATCCGCCAACCTTTAAGAGACATCATGCAGCCAGGCCTCTCGGCTTGTGGCCACACCGTCCTGAATGCGCCCGATCTCGTAAGATCTCGGAAGGTAAAAGGGGCAGGGCCTGGTCAGTACTTGGATGGGTGACCTCCTGGAAATACCTGGTGCTGCAAGCTTTTACGTCTCCTGGGTAACTTTATCGTAGCTCTTAATACTCTCTATCTGTCTGGAGGAGATATAATTGAAGAATTGTACATGTACCCGGCTACTTTCAACAGCCTTTGCTGCACTGATATTTCTCCCTCCATTTTTCTTTTTTTTTTTTTTTTTTGCTGGAAGTTCCGTCAATACCCACCAGCCTAAAGAGACATCATGCAGCCGGGCCTCTTGGCTTTCGGCCACACCGTCCTGAACGCGCCTGATATCGTCAGATCTCGGAAGGTAAAAGGGGCAGGGCCTGGTCAGTACTTGGATGGGTGACCTCCTGGAAATACCTGGTGCTGCAAGCTTTTTTGTCTCCTGGGTAACTTCATCGTAGCTCTTAATACTCTCTTTCTGTCTGGAGGAGATATAATTGAAGTATTGTACACGTACACGGCTACTTTCAACAGCCTTTGCTGCACTGATATTTTTCCCTCAATTTTTCTTTTTTTTTTTGCTGGCAGTTCGTCAATATCCGCCAACCTTTAAGAGACATCATGCAGCCAGGCCTCTCGGCTTGTGGCCACACCGTCCTGAATGCGCCCGATCTCGTAAGATCTCGGAAGGTAAAAGGGGCAGGGCCTGGTCAGTACTTGGATGGGTGACCTCCTGGAAATACCTGGTGCTGCAAGCTTTTTTGTCTCCTGGGTAACTTCATCGTAGCTCTTAATACTCTCTTTCTGTCTGGAGGAGACATAATTGAAGTATTGTACACGTACCCAGCTACTGTCAACACCCTTTGCTGCACTGATATTTTTCCATCCATTTTTCTTTTTTTTTTTTTTTGCTGGAAGTTCCGTCAATACCCGCCAACCTTTAAGAGACATCATGCAGCCAGGCCTCTCGGCTTGTGGCCACACCGTCCTGAATGCGCCCGATCTCGTAAGATCTCGGAAGCTAAACGGGGCAGGGCCTGGTCAGTACTTGGATGGCTGACCTCCTAGAAATACCAGGTGCTGCAAGCTTTTTACGTCTCCTGGGTAACTTCATCGTAGCTCTTAATACTCTCTTTCTGTCTGCAGGAGATATAATTGAAGAATTGTACACGTACCCGGCTACTTTCAACACCCTTTGCTGCACTGGTATTTCTCCCTCCATTTCTCTTTTTTTTTTTTGCTGGATGTTCCGTCAAAACCCGCCAACCATTAAGAGACATCATGCAGCCCGGCCTCTTGGCTTGCAGCCACACCGTCCTGAACGCCCCCGATCTCATCAGATCTTGGAATTTAAACGGGGCAGGGCCTGGTCAGTACTTGGATGGGTGACCTCCTGGAAATGCCAGGTGCTGCAAGCTTTTTACGTCTCCTGGGTAACTTCATCGTAGCTCTTAATACTCTCTTTCTGTCTCCAGGAGATATAATTGAAGAATTGTACATGTACCCGGCTACTTTCAACACCCTTTGCTGCACTGATATTTTTCCCTCCCTTTTTCTATTTTTTTTTTTTTTTTTTTTTGCTGGAAGTTCCGTCAATACTTGCCAGCCTTTAAGAGACATCATGCAGCCAGGTCTCTTGGCTTGCGGCCACACCGTCCTGAACGCGCCTGATCTCATCATATCTCGGAAGCTAAACGGGGCAGGGTCTGGCCAGTACTTGGTTGGGTGACCTCCTGGAAATACCTGGTGCTGCAAGCTTTATACGTCTCCTGGGTAACTTCATCGTAGCTCTTAATACTCTCTTTCAGTCTGGAGGAGATATTATTGAAGAATTGTACACGTACCCGGCTACTTTCAACAGCCTTTGCTGCACTGATATTTCTACCTCCATTTTTTTTTTTTTTTTTTTTTTTTTGCTGGAAGTTCCGTCAATACCCACCAGCCTAAAGAGACATCATGCAGCCGGGCCTCTTGGCTTTCGGCCACACCGTCCTGAACGCGCCCGATATCGTCAGATCTCGGAAGGTAAAAGGGGCAAGGCCTGGTCAGTACTTGGATGGGTGACCTCCTGGAAATACCTGGTGCTGCAAGCTTTTACGTCTCCTGGGTAACTTCATCGTAGCTCTTAATACTCTCTTTCTGTCTGGAGGAGATATAATTCAAGTATTGTACACGTACCCGGCTACTTTCAACACCCTTTGCTGCACTGGTATTTCTCCCTTCATTTCTATTTTTTTTTATTGCTGGCAGATCCGTCAATACCCGCCAGCCTTTAAGAGACATCATACAGCCAGGCATCTCGGCTTGCGGCCACACCGTCCTGAACGCGTCCGCTCTCGTAAGATCTCGGAAACTGAGTGGGGCAGGGCCTGGTCAGTACTTGGATGGGAGACCTCCTGGAAATACCAGGTGCTGCAAGCTTTTTACGTCTGCTGGGTAAGTTTATCGTAGCTCTTAATACTCTCTTTCTGTCTGGAGGAGATATAATTGAAGTATTTTACACGTACCCGGCTACTTTCAACACCCATTGCTGCACTGATATTTTTCCCTCCATTTTTCTATTTTTTTTTTATTTTTTTTTCTTGGATGTTCCGTCAATACCCGCCAGCCTTTTAGAGACATCATGCAGCCAGGCCTCTAGGTTTGCGGCCACACCGTCCTGAACGCGCCCGATCTCATCAGATCTCGGAAGCTAAACGGGGCAAGACCTGGTCAGTACTTGAATGTGAGACCTCCTGGAAATACCTGGTGCTGCAAGCTTTTACGTCTCCTGGGTAACTTTATCGTAGCTCTTAATACTCTCTTTCTGTCTGGAGGAGATATAATTGAAGTATTGTACACGTACCCAGCTACTGTCAACACCCTTTGCAGCACTGATATTTTTCCATCAATTTTTTTATTTTTATTATTATTTATTTTTTCTGCTGGAAGTTCCGTCAATACCCGCCAACCTTTAAGAGACATCATGCAGCCAGGAGTCTTGGCTTGCGGCCACACCGTCCTGAACGCGCCCCATCTCGTCAGCTCTCGGAAGCTAAACTGGGCAGGGCCTGGTCATTACTTGAATGTGAGACCTTCTGGAAATTCCAGGCGCTGCAAGCTTTTTTCGTCACCTGGGGAACTTCATCGTAGCTCTTTATACTCTCTTTCTGTCTGGAGGAGATATAATTGAAGTATTGTACACGTACCCGACTACTTTCAATACCCTTTGCTGCAGTGGTATTTTTCCCTCCATTTTTCTTTTTTCTTTTTTATTTTGCTGGAAGTTCCGTCAATACCCTCCAGCCTTTAAGAGACATCATGCAGCCAGGCCTCTTGGCATGCGGACACATTGTCCTGAACGCGCCCGAACTCATCAGATCTCGGAAGCTAAACGGGGCAGGACCTGGTCAGTACTTGAATGTGAGACCTCCTAGAAAAACCTGGTGCTGCAAGCTTTTACGTCTCCTGGGTAACTTCATCGTAGCTCTTTATACTCTCTTTCTGTCTGGAGGAGATATAATTGAAGTATTGTACACGTACCCGGCTACTTTTAACACCCTTTGCTGCACTGATATTTTTCCCTCCATTTTTCTTTTTTCATTTTTTTTTGCTGGAAGTTCTGTCAATACCCTCCAGCCATTTAGAGACATCATGCAGCCAGGCCTCTTGGCTTGCATCCACACCGTCCTGAACGCGCCCCATCTCGTCAGATCTCGGAAGCTAAACGGGGCAGGGCCTGGTCATTACTTGAATGTGGGACCTCCTGGAAATACCTGGTTCTGCAAGCTTTTTACGTCTCCTGGGTAACTTTATCGTAGCTCTTAATACTCTCTTTCTGTCTGGAGGAGATATAATTGAAGTATTGTACACGTACCTGGCTACTTTCAACATCCTTTGCTGCACTGATATTTTTCCCTCCGTTTTTCTTTTTTTTTTTTTTTTGCTGGAAGTTCCGTCAATACCCGCCAACCATTAAGAGACATCATGCAGCCAGGCCTCTCGGCTTGTGTCCACACCGTCCTGAACGCGCTCGATCTCGTCAGATCGCGTAAGCTGAACGGGGCAGGGCCTGGTCATTACTTGAATGTGGGACCTCCTGGAAATACCTGGTTCTGCAAGCTTTTTACGTCTCCTGGGTAACTTTATCGTAGCTCTTAATACTCTCTTTCTGTCTGGAGGAGATATAATTGAAGTATTGTACACGTACCCGGCTACTTTCAACACCCTTTGCTGCACTGATATTTTTCCCTCCATTTTTCTTTTTTCTATTTTTTTTTGCCGGAAGTTCCGTCAATACCCTCCAGCCTTTAAGAGACATCATGCAGCCAGCTCTCTAGGCTTGCGGCCACACTGACCTGAACGTGCCCGATCTTGTCAGATCTCGGAAGCTGAACGGGGCAGGGCCTGGTCAATACTTGGATGGGAGACCTCCTGGAAATACCTGGTGCTGCAAGCTTTTTAGTCTCCTGAGTAACTTCATTGTAGCTCTTAATACTCTCTTTCTGTCTGGAGGAGATATAATTGAAGTATTGTACACGTACCCGGCTACTTTTAACACCCTTTGCTGCACTGATATTTTTCCCTCCATTTTTCTTTTTTCATTTTTTTTTGCTGGAAGTTCTGTCAATACCCTCCAGCCATTTAGAGACATCATGCAGCCAGGCCTCTTGGCTTGCGGCCACACCGTCCTGAACGCGCCCGATCTCGTCAGACCTTGGAAACTAAACGGGCCAGGGCCTGGTTAGTACTTGGATGGGTGACCTCCTGGAAATACCAGGTGATGCAAGCTTTTTACGTATCCTGTGTAACTTCATCGTAGCTCTTAATACTCTCTTTCAGTCTGGAGGAGATATAATTGAAGAATTGTACACGTACCCGGCTACTTTCAACACCCTTTGCTGCACTGATATTTTTCCCTCCGTTTTTCTTTTTTTTTTTTTTTTGCTGGAAGTTCCATCAATACCCTCCAGCCTTTAAGAGACATCATACAGCCAGGCCTCTTGGCTTGCAACCACACCGTCCTGAACGCGCCCCATCTCGTCAGATCTCGGAAGCTAAACGGGGCAGGGCCTGGTCATTACTTGAATGTGGGACCTCCTGGAAATACCTGGTTCTGCAAGCTTTTTACGTCTCCTGGGTAACTTTATCGTAGCTCTTAATACTCTCTTTCTGTCTGGAGGAGATATAATTGAAGTATTGTACACGTACCTGGCTACTTTCAACATCCTTTGCTGCACTGATATTTTTCCCTCCGTTTTTCTTTTTTTTTTTTTTTGCTGGAAGTTCCGTCAATACCCACCAGCCTAAAGAGACATCATGCAGCCGGGCCTCTTGGCTTTCGGCCACACCGTCCTGAACGCGCCCGATATCGTCAGATCTCGGAAGGTAAAAGGGGCAAGGCCTGGTCAGTACTTGGATGGGTGACCTCCTGGAAATACCTGGTGCTGCAAGCTTTTACGTCTCCTGGGTAACTTCATCGTAGCTCTTAATACTCTCTTTCTGTCTGGAGGAGATATAATTCAAGTATTGTACACGTACCCGGCTACTTTCAACACCCTTTGCTGCACTGGTATTTCTCCCTTCATTTCTATTTTTTTTTATTGCTGGCAGATCCGTCAATACCCGCCAGCCTTTAAGAGACATCATGCAGCCAGGCAGCTCGGCTTGCGGCCACACCGTCCTGAACGCGTCCGCTCTCGTAAGATCTCGGAAACTGAGTGGGGCAGGGCCTGGTCAGTACTTGGATGGGAGACCTCCTGGAAAAACCAGGTGCTGCAAGCTTTTTACGTCTGCTGGGTAAGTTTATCGTAGCTCTTAATACTCTCTTTCTGTCTGGAGGAGATATAATTGAATTATTTTACACGTACCCGGCTACTTTCAACACCCATTGCTGCACTGATATTTTTCCCTCCATTTTTCTATTTTTTTTTTATTTTTTTTTCTTGGATGTTCCGTCAATACCCGCCAGCCTTTTAGAGACATCATGCAGCCAGGCCTCTAGGTTTGCGGCCACACCGTCCTGAACGCGCCCGATCTCATCAGATCTCGGAAGCTAAACGGGGCAAGACCTGGTCAGTACTTGAATGTGAGACCTCCTGGAAATACCTGGTGCTGCAAGCTTTTACGTCTCCTGGGTAACTTTATCGTAGCTCTTAATACTCTCTTTCTGTCTGGAGGAGATATAATTGAAGTATTGTACACGTACCCAGCTACTGTCAACACCCTTTGCTGCACTGATATTTTTCCATCAATTTTTTTATTTTTATTATTATTTATTTTTTCTGCTGGAAGTTCCGTCAATACCCGCCAACCTTTAAGAGACATCATGCAGCCAGGCGTCTTGGCTTGCGGCCACACCGTCCTGAACGCGCCCCATCTCGTCAGCTCTCGGAAGCTAAACTGGGCAGGGCCTGGTCATTACTTCAATGTGAGACCTTCTGGAAATTCCAGGCGCTGCAAGCTTTTTTCGTCACCTGGGGAACTTCATCGTAGCTCTTTATACTCTCTTTCTGTCTGGAGGAGATATAATTGAAGTATTGTACACGTACCCGACTACTTTCAATACCCTTTGCTGCAGTGGTATTTTTCCCTCCATTTTTCTTTTTTCTTTTTTATTTTGCTGGAAGTTCCGTCAATACCCTCCAGCCTTTAAGAGACATCATGCAGCCAGGCCTCTTGGCATGCGGACACATTGTCCTGAACGCGCCAGAACTCATCAGATCTCGGAAGCTAAACAGGGCAGGACCTGGTCAGTACTCGAATGTGAGACCTCCTAGAAAAACCTGGTGCTGCAAGCTTTTACGTCTCCTGGGTAACTTCATCGTAGCTCTTCATACTCTCTTTCTGTCTGGAGGAGATATAATTGAAGTATTGTACACGTACCCGGCTACTTTTAACACCCTTTGCTGCACTGATATTTTTCCCTCCATTTTTCTTTTTTCATTTTTTTTTGCTGGAAGTTCTGTCAATACCCTCCAGCCATTTAGAGACATCATGCAGCCAGGCCTCTTGGCTTGCAACCACACCGTCCTGAACGCGCCCCATCTCGTCAGATCTCAGAAGCTAAACGGGGCAGGGCCTGGTCATTACTTGAATGTGGGACCTCCTGGAAATACCTGGTTCTGCAAGCTTTTTACGTCTCCTGGGTAACTTCAGCGTAGCTCTTAATACTCTCTTTCTTTCTGGAGGAGATATAATTGAAGTATTGTACACGTACCTGGCTACTTTCAACATCCTTTGCTGCACTGATATTTTTCCCTCCGTTTTTCTTTTTTTTTTTTTTTGCTGGAAGTTCCGTCAATACCCGCCAACCATTAAGAGACATCATGCAGCCAGGCCTCTCGGCTTGTGTCCACACCGTCCTGAACGCGCTCGATCTCGTCAGATCGCGTAAGCTGAACGGGGCAGGTCCTGGTCAGTACTTGGATGGGTGACCTCCTGGAAATACCAGGTGCTGCAAGCTTTATACGTCTCTTGGGTAACTTCATCGTAGCTCGTAATACTCTCTTTCAGTCTGGAGGAGATATAATTGAAGAATTGTACACGTACCCGGCTACTTTCAACACCCTTTGCTGCACTGATATTTTTCCCTCCATTTTTCTTTTTTCTTTTTTTTTTTGCCGGAAGTTCCGTCAATACCCTCCAGCCTTTAAGAGACATCATGCAGCCAGCTCTCTAGGCTTGCGGCCACACTGACCTGAACGTGCCCGATCTTGTCAGATCTCGGAAGCTAAACGGGGCAGGGCCTGGTCAATACTTGGATGGGAGACCTCCTGGAAATACCAGGTGCTGCAAGCTTTTTACGTCTCCTGGGTAACTTCATCGTAGCTCTTAATACTCTCTTTCTGTCTGGAGGAGATATAATTGAAGAATTGTACACGTACCCGGCTACTTTCAACACCATTTGCTGCACTGGTATTTTTCCCTCCATTTTTCTTTTTTTTGCTGGAAGTTCCGTCAATACCCGCCAGCCTTTAAGAGACATCATGCAGCCAGGCTTTTTGGCTTGCGGCCACACCGTCCTGAACGCGCCCGATCTTGTCAGATCTAGGAAGCAAAACGTGGCAGGACCTGGTCAGTATTTGGATTGGTGACCTCCTGGAAAAACTAGGTACTGCAAGCTTTTTACGTCTCCTGGGTAACTTCATCGTAGCTCTTAATACTCTCTTTCTGTCTGGAGGAGATATAATTGAAGAAATGTACACGTACCCGGCTACTTTCAACACCCTTTGCTGAACTGATATTTTTCCCTCCATTTTTCTTTTTTTATTTGCTGGAAGTTCCGTCAACACCCGTCAGCCTTTAAGAGACATCATGCAGCCAGGCCTCTCGGCTTGCGGCTACACCGTCCTGGACGCACCCCGTCTCGTCAGATCTCGGAAGCTAAACGGGGCATGGCCTGGTCAGTACTTGGATGGGAGATCTCCTAGAAATACCAGGTGCTGCAAGCTTTTTACGTCTCCTGGGTAACTTCATCGTAGCTCTTAATACTCTCTTTCTGTCTGGAGGAGATATAATTGAAGAATTGTACACGTTCCCGGCTACTTTCAACACCCTTTCCTGCACTGTTATTTTTCCCT
This sequence comes from Amia ocellicauda, assembly GCF_036373705.1. Taxonomy (NCBI): domain Eukaryota; kingdom Metazoa; phylum Chordata; class Actinopteri; order Amiiformes; family Amiidae; genus Amia; species Amia ocellicauda. The sequence continues at coordinate 172,245 of NW_027103001.1, read as the reverse complement.
CCATTTTTTTATTTTTTTATTTTTTATTTTTTGCTGGAAATTCCGTCAATACCCGCCAGCCTTTAAGAGACATCATGCAGCCAGGCATCTCGGCTTGCGGCCACACCGTCCTGAACGTGCCCGATCTCGTCAGACCTTGGAAACTAAACGGGCCAGGGCCTGGTTAGTACTTGGATGGGTGACCTCCAGGAAATACCAGGTGATGCAAGCTTTTTACGTCTCCTGGGTAACTTCATCGTAACTCTTAATACTCTTTATCTGTCTGGAGGAGATATAATTGAAGTATTGTACACTTTGTCTTAGGGACAGTCTGGCTAGCAGTGACTGAGTGGTTGACAGACGACAAGCAACGGAATGTACGTGCTCTGTGATGTCATAGCAGTCAGCTGAGAGAGGCTCGTGATGTCATCGCTGAGCTGTCTGTCTGTCTGTCTGTCTGTCTGTCTCTCTCTCTCTCTCTCTCTCTTCCTCTCAATTCAATTCATTTGTATTGTCAAAGCAATTGGACATACATACATACATATATATATATATATATATATATATATATATATATATATATATATACATACATACATACATCCATACATGCTAGAAAGTCATTACAATGTTATCTTAAAGGCTAACTAAGCAGAACATATATCATTATAGAACAGAGTTCATAGGTCAACACATGGTTTTAAGGAACAGGCACGTAGGTCATACCGTTTGACAATGTCTCCAAGGTTCTCATCGTAAATAACAAACAGAAATCAAACTATCTTCTGGGCTGACCTTCTAGCTTGACCGTATCTTTCTTAAGTATACAAGAGAGAAAAACAGGTGTAAGAAAATAATTTCTAATTTTCCTTCTACACATATATACATACATACATACATATGTAGCGTTATGTTGGGTGTATTTGGATAAGAGCATTTGGGCTCTGAGCTGAAGCACTGATCTAAAGAAGACCTCTCCCCCCCCAAAGTTATCAGATTTCCTTAGCTCATCAGCTTGGAACTGGTTTGCATCAAAGTGACAGTTTTGGGGAGGATGGCACCGAGAAGAGGCCAAATAGTTTGGAATTCTGCTATGAGATGTCTGGAGAAAGGGGCCTGTAGGTGATAAAAACTCTTTGAAGTGGATGAGAGCCGAAATCCCGACATAGAGCTACGAACCCAGGCCAACCGGCATTTCCAAAAGATGGCATGGATTGACATCAGTCATAAATAAAGCCTCCCTCCAATAGGACACTGGGGGCTGAAACCGAAATCCAATCTCAAGAACTCAGGGACCAATCACCTACTGATCTGACAGACTATAAGGAACAGCGGACAGTCTTTCTCTCTCTCTCTCTCTCACCTGAACCAGAAACTCGCTGCCACAGCTCAACCTGTAGCTCTGTTGCCAGAGCCGGAATCAGAAACCAACCAAGTCTTTGCCGGCAACAGAAGAGTTAAACTGGGAGAAGGAGATTGAGCGAAGAATTATTTTAAAGGACTTTATTAAATAAATAACTTCACAGACCCACCTGATCAGTGGAGTTTTACAGCTGGACAATTGACTAAGTCGACTGAATACGAAAGTGTCAGTCACTTAAATAGCTATTTGAGTCTTAAAAAACTTGACCCTTGGAACAAACAGGGCCCTGCTTTCCTCAAAGACTTCGTCTTCAAGTAACTACGGTGGAACCATGCTTACAAAGAAGATTTTGTGCACAACCTTGGAGCCTTCAAACCAATGGAAAATCTGTTTGGAAAAGACTCTACATTCGCGAAACCCCAACTTCCAGGTGCATCGACTGAGTGGAAGTTCTTGGACAAAGCCGAACCGGACTGCCTTTGTTCCAAACCACACGGACCTCGTGCCGTGTGCTGTTATCTGAGCCCGAAGCCAGAGAGGCCTCTCTGCGACGAAGTTCACATAAGTTTAACAGTTTGGAGTTTGTGATTCATGACATTTGAGAAATCAATTAGAAATGTTAATCTGTGATTCATAACTCTAGAATGTGTAATATCATTTAGTTTTCTTAAATATAAATGTGAGTTGCATTAAACTGTTTTGTTGATAATTTTAGAAATAAAATCTGTCAACGCCGAGAAATATCTTCTCATTCCTGTTTAACTGTTTAGTCTGAAATTGACACAAGTTAATAGACATTAGATTATTGGTGGCCCTGCCTATCCTTAATCATTGAATAATAATCAGTTAAGGGAAATTGTGGTAACAAATAGGATCTTTCTCGGCACCTAAACGTAAATGAGACTGATATATATATAACGAGAAGTTACCTGACATAAATACTAACCTGCGTAGTTATTTAATGTCTGACTAATAATACTAACGAGAGACTCACCTTCGTCTTACTAACCGGTATTGTAGTCAATGTGTTTATAACCTTTTTTGTTTAACGATTTGTTAAACGAAATTTACGTGCTCTGTGATGTCATAGCAGTAAGCTGAGAGAGGCTCGTCATGTCATCGCTGAGCTGGCTGGCTGGCTCTCTGTGTGTGTGTGTGTGTGTGTGTGTGTGTCTCTCTGTCTGTCTGTCTGTCTGTCTCTCTCTCTCTCTCTCTCTTACTCTCTCTCTCTCCCTCTCAATTCAATTCATTTGTATTGTCAAAGCAATTGGACATGCATACATACATACATACATATATATGGAAAATAAACAATATGTGTACATCTCTTTCTGCATTAGTGGTGCCCTCACAGATGTGCAAGTTACATGACAGACACACACACACTTTCACACACAGACAGACAGACACAGACACACACAGACACACACACACATACTTTGACAGACAGACAGACAGACACACGCATATTATGGGTCTTTGTTGGGTAGTGAAATGGGTAGCATCAGTCGCAGTGTGGGTAATGTCAGGGAGCCAATCATAGTCCCCGTTATTTGCATATCGTGGCGCAAAGCATTCTGGGAAAAGCAACTAAACACGTTTAGTCATGTATTTGTCCATAGTTTACACATGAGATGAAAGAGACAGTATGACGTGTTGAGCACCTAGGATTCCTCATGTGTATGTGAGGGGCAGAGGAACCGGATCCCAAGTGTGCGTCCCAGGTGCTATAGGTTTCAAAGCATGCAGGGGAATAGGCACCCCACCCTGACACCTATAGAAGACTGGATAGGGAGATATAAATAGCAATGGGGAGACTCTTGTACTTGGTGTGGCTCTATCCATATAGTGTGGCTAGCAGGTGCAGCAATAGAAGCTCAGCCTGGGGAGACTGGATTTAGCATTTCCTCTCCATTTTGATAACTATCCATAATCATTTCTGCAAAATACTTCTATGATACCTATGTATGTTTTTTACTTGTACTATATTATACTATCAAGTATCAGTGTACACATACAATGTGACCTGTTACATTAATACAGAGGCCACGGAAGGCCAGATCACTAATAGCCACTGTCCCCTGATATTACACTTTTTTACAATCACTTTGGCACTCATTTCAGAACCTTGATGTCATTTTTCAAAACTCTAGACACTAAACTCACACCCGATGATCAAAATGCACATTTTTCAAAACTCTAACACTTTTTTACAATTGCTTGGATACAATACACATCAACCTCAGATCATTTGTTCATTGAACTAAAATGACACAACTTAACATCAAAGTATTACCATTTCAAAATGCAATTCACACATTACATCTGAGATCACTGTCTATTCATTTCATTACAAAGATCTAACTATCAATTGATACAGCTGCTCAAAATGATAAGTGACTGTTGCATTACTCTTAATGCATAATTTTATGGAAACTGACAAACAATATTCCATGTTTCGATCATGAAAGTTTCAGGATAATGAGATCCATTGACATCAATAAACGAGGAGCATGAACCAGTTGGACTACATTATCTATGGATGTAATATTTCATCATCATTCATCATCATGTAGCACTTTTCCACACCATGTTTGCAGTGTGGAAGGAAAGTTAGAATTTTTTTCTCTAATACCTGTTTTTCTCTCTTGTATACTTAAGAAAGATAAGGTCAAGCTAGAAGGTCAGGCCAGAAGGTAGTTTGATTTCTGTTTGTTATTTACGATGAGAATCTTGGAGACAATGTCAAACAGTATGATTGAAGTGCCTGCTCCCTAATCCATGTGTTGATCTATGAACTCTGTCCTATAATGATATAAATTCTGCTTAGCTAACTTTTAAGATAACATAGTAATGACTTTCTGATTATAACCAGCTCTTTGATTTTTGTGTATAAAAGCTCTGACTGTTAAAATGAAGGCAGAGCGACTTTGGGATCTACTTGAGTCACTGTTCCTCTCCACGCTGCGTGTATTAAAGGCATTGCAACTAACGCTCCAACCTGGTTGAAGATGATTGTTCTTCCACATCAGATTTGACATTACTGTATGTATGCAGGCCCTTGTAATTGCTTTTCCAATACTGCCAACTGGTTATTGATGATTGATTTCACATTGTGGTACGAGTATCGAGTGAAATGAGTGCTATCCACCCCAGCAACACAGTGATAACATGGAGCCGGCAAGTCATCCAGGTCACAATAGAGGTCAAGCAGTGGGAGGAGGAAGACGTGGTGGTCAAAGGAATGGAAGGGGACATGCACCCCTTCTGAGAGGTGGTCGTGGGCCTCGTCATAGAGGAGGGCTTAGGCCTCACCAGAGAGGCAGCCATGGGCCTCATTTGAGAGGTGTTGGGGGAACGTGGTAGAGGACAAGGCCACGGACCAGACAGCGGCAGCAACAGCAAATAGTGTCCAGTGAAATCCGAGAAATAGTTGTAGAGCATGTTGTAAATCATGGCATGACCATGACTGAGGCAGCTACAATGATTCAATCAAACCTCAGAATCAACTCAGGATCAACTGTGGCCTCAATCATCAGAAATTTCCGTACTGAGAAGCGGCAAGTCTTCAGCATGCACTAAACATTAGGCTACTCTCAATTGTCAAATGACTGTATACTGCATACCAATGTGTAGCACAGAGTATAGTGTGCCTTTTGAAAGAAATGCAGACAGAGTGAAGCAGCTGATGACTGAGTATGTTCAGGTATGTTCAGTTTCAAGATGCCTCTTGTGAAAAATGGTTGTGAGAACCTGAACCTGAACACAGGGCTGATGGAAATTCAGAAGTACAGTAATCAATCCTTTGTTTTACACTAAGCCAGGTGAGGAACACTGCAGTTGACATTTTACTGTAGTTTTGTTCTTTTTTGTAGCTAATTATTGTTGCATGGCTTCAAAGAAACCTATGGTGTGATTTGATTGTATTGCATCAATACATTTCAGATTTTGTTCAATGATTCCACTGTGTCTGTAGTATTCTCTCTACTAGTCCTTTTACAGTGATGTATTTATGTGTAGTACCATAATGAAACATGTATCACATATTTTGTACTACAATATTTAATGATTGTACGAACAACTACACAGTGAAACTATCGGTATCTTCTGTGTGGGTGATCTAAATAAATGTTACTATGGTATTTCATGATAAATGAATTATTTGAACCAACAAGTCTGCAAGTGCAAGGTTTCTTTAAAGATATGAATGCACAATGCAATGTTTTGAACATTGGACAGCCTGTGTTACAAGTGATGACCGTTTTGAGTTTTGTGTCTAGAGTTTTGAAAAATGACATCAAGGTTCTGAAATTAGTGACAAAGTGATTGTAAAAAACTGTATATTCATCCTATTTAATGTGCTCTTTTAAAATGTACTTTTCTTTTTTATGTTGCCATTTCTGTTCTACCAATGTTTCAGTTGTTAGCCAAAGATTGACAGAGTACATCTCATACACACAGGCCAGACAGCAAGGATTTCTTTTTGAAATTCAATTACAAATGCTGCATGAACTCATCAATACGATTAGAGCTCCTGAAAGCAATATAACTAACTCACTCTACAGCATCTCATTAGCAGTGAAAAGAAACCAAGAAAGTTGGGACAGTCGACTGTTTACCACTATGTAACATCACCTTTTCTTTTAATAACACTTATTAAGCACTTGGGCACTGAAGACACCACTTGGTTAAGTTTAGCAAGTGGGATTTCCCCCCATTCATCCATTATGCATTTCCTCAGCTGCGCAACTGCACAGGGCCTTCGTTGTCTTAATTTGCACTTCATAGTGCGCCACACATTCTCAATTCGGAGACAGGTCAGGACTGCAGGCAGGCCATGCTAGCACCCGCACTCTCTGCCTACGCAACCATGCGCTTGTAATCTGGGCAGAATGTGGTTTGGCGTTATCCTGCTGAAAAATGCAGGGACGTCCCTGGAAAAGACGATGTCTGGATGGCAGCATATGTTGCTCCAAAATGTGTACATCTCTTTCTGCAAAAATGGTGCCCTCACAGATGTGCGAGTTACATGACAGACAGACACTCATACACACTGTCACACCCACACACACACACACACTTTCACAGACAGACACACGCACACACACTCACTTTCACACAGAGACAGACACACAAACACAGAGACAGACACACACACACTCACTTTCACACAGAGACACACAAACACATACACTTTCACACAGACACACACACACATACATACATACATACATACATACATACATACATACATAAGGAAAAGAAACAATACATTTAAAAATCACAAAAAGATGTAATAAAGTACAGAAAATCTAAATGTAATAAAATGTGATCTTTAATACACACAAATATGTATGGCTGGTCGGATGCGTCTTGGACTCGGGTTCCTCTTCATTACGTATAATGCTTTTGCCTTTTGCTATAGCTTTCCGTGGAGGGGATCGTGGGTGAGTTTGTACCATTCTTGGGAGGCTCTGCCTTGTTGGGGCGGAGCTGTGATCCAGGTGAACAGCAGATCGGACATAGGTGGGCATGTGGGCGGAGGAGGAAGGCCGGTCAAGCAAATAAGCTTGCTAAGGTACGCAGCAGCAGCAAGCAGCCCCACCATCCAGTCAGCCAGCCAGTCTGGCTGGCAGTGACTGAGTGGTTGACAGACGGCAAGCAACGGAATGTACGTGCTCTGTGATGTCATAGGAGTCACCTGAGAGAGATGTTTGTGATGTCATCGCTGAGCTGGCTGGCTCTGTGTGTCTTGCTGGCTGTGTGTGTGTGTGTGAGAGAGAGAGAGACTTTTTGACTTTTATCAGACTTCATTGCCTGTTTGCAACACGCAATAATTCATACAAAAGAAAATAAATAAATAAATAAAAAATAGTGTTCCCCTTTGTTTGTCTCCCCCCAACAAGCATTAACTCCGCCACTGATCTGTACACTTTTAAAGAAAGCAACCCAATACACACAACAAAACAACCATCAAATACTAAACCCTATAAATGAATTACATAATAAAAACCAACTCCCCGTCATACAATTCACAAAGGGCATCATTAATACACCAGACCTGTTCAAAACTCTCCAAATCATTAATCAGCCTGTAATAGTTAAACTCTAGTCTGACTCTGCACTTGACCAGCATGGCAAACACTCTCACTGCATCCTCACTGCCCTCCCCACACACTCTGTTCTTCCTAGTCTTATAGACGGCCATTTTAGCCTGGCCCAGCAAGAAGTTTACCAGCTGGTCCACATGTTTGGTCTTTCTGGTGTATCGCGCCCCTAAAATAAAAACCTTTGTGTTAAAAATCAGGTTAAGATCAGTAAAAAGACGAGTTAAAAGACTAAAAATGGGTGACAACCGAGAGCAAGTGCTGAAACAGTGAAACACGGTCTCTCTCTGAGCACAGAATGGGCAGGCGTCGGACACAGCAGGGTTAAGAACAGTAATAAAAGAATTGACAGCAATAATGGTGTGTAACACCCTCCACTGCAGATTGCCAGCTCTCTTATTGAGGGGGGCTTGTACAGGCTTCTCCAGGCGGGCGCAGTGTCTTCCCCCAGCCCCAGCCTGTAAAGTAATTTTAGGAATCACAAAGAAACAGTTGAAAGTGCTAAATAAGTATTTTGATGCACCATATTAATTTAGGAAATTTACATGTTGTTTTTCATCAGCTTCTGTATCTGATGGCTCCACATCACTGGCTGGATTGATAGCAACGACACTCTAAAAAAAGAAGTGTTAAGTTTGAGCATTCAGGACTTGTTTTGAAGATCCTGAATATCACTGGTCCACAATTTATCTGTGAAACTATGGGTTAATCTCCATATACAAAATACTTTTCACACACACTTTAAATTTACAACTAAATTTACATGTTGATGTCTTTCGTCAGCTTCTGTATTTGATGGCTCAATATAACTGGTTGCATTAACAGCAACGGCACACTACAAGAAAATAACATTATATTTAAACATTCAGGACTGGTTTAGCATCACCTCGAATATCCCTAGCCCTTGAGGTCGATTGTTATTGTGGTCTTCAAGACCAGTGCTTCTCAACCTTAGTCCTGGAGGAGGCCCACTGTCTGCTGATTTTCATTACAACAACATTGTAGGTTATATCAGTGACTGTGGTCCTAAAGTACCCCTATGCCTGCTGTTTTTTTTCCAGTTGAGCTCTTAATTACCTAATTGGCTTAACTGAAGCCATTTAACCCTTTTCCCAGGTCTTTGGTTGTTGATGAGTTACAAAGAGCTGGATTGTGGCCCGCCATGACTGGAAGTGAAGAACACTCACTCTAGGCCTTTAACTTAATGTTCATATGTAGGGGCCTATCCATCTGATTTGTTTTTGCACATTTATTAACAGAAAAATTGATGGTACGTGAAATCATCTGAGCTGAAAAATATAATGTTCCACCAATAATAAAATAAATGTATTAATTAAAATTATAGAGATAATAGAATGTTCACAGATTATTAGTTCAGAAAACAAAATATTTTTTTATATCTTAAATAGAATTAACACTCAAATCAGTTGTAGGGTAAACAAGGTCTATTTTTTGGATTGATTTTATAATTATACATGTATGGCTGCATGAAGCTTACCTGAGAATCTGATATTTTAGTAACTTTGTTGCTTCTTGTTGGGTAGTCCACGTTTGCCGCCGTTCTTTTTCTGTAAATGTAAATCAAAAGGCAATAATTACATACTGTAATTAAAATACAAAAAGTATAAACATTGTATTATTATTTTTGTATCCTGTTTCTCCATCTCGATGATGTTCTTTTTGGAATTGCATATCTAGGTTTACTTAAATACTGTTTATAAGATTGTAAACTCATCATCCAAATTTCTTCATTTGCCAAACTTTATGTAGTGCGCTTGCAGTTTCAGAAGAAGAAAAAAAACTGTAACAGATGGGATATGTAGTACTTTATACTCGAGTGGTCTATGCGATTACACCCTGTTGGTGTTATTAAGAACGCCAAGTACCAGAATGCAGAGCGGGACTGTTTTTTGTGCCGTGACTTGTCGGGGGAAAAACGCGCAGAAAAAACGGACGAGAAGGTGAAGGTAGTATGGCGGTGATGCACGCGTTGGTGAAGTGGGAAAGCGGGGTCGACAAAGACTCTTACAGCGTGATTCCCACTGCTTGCTTTCGCAATTTTGATTTATTCAGCATTGCTGATGATGACGAAGAGACGACTCGAAACTTCAGAGCAGAGTGGAGAGACACGAACAAACCTCCAAAAGGTGGATGGCCTGTCCATGAAGCGCAGATCATTATGACTGGTAACAATGTTTATTTAAAAAAAAAAACATTAAAGTCTTTACATGCTATTTGATATATACAATCACAGTATATTTGAAATGAATGTTTAAGTTATTAATGTGTTGTACTTCTAACATACTCTTATAACATGGTAGGTGGTGGTGAGGGCGCTAAAAACTCGTCATACTTGACTGGCATTTGTAAGAACGATTTATTGTGTGTTGTGCTTTACAATAAAATCCCCCAAATCACAAAATAAATTAAACCAGATATAATTTAACTTCAGTTTTGATTCACTGTTGGCTGTTCATCTTAATTTGTATGGTCAAAGCACAGTATTTTTATGACAAATAAATATAATCCCCAAATATCTGTGGACATAATGCAGGGTTTTATTTATTTTATTTTTATTTTAGGAAAAGAAGGCGAACTAAGAAGAAAACTTAATGACCTAACAAAAATGCCCTGTCCTAAAATGAAGACAGTACCTAAACCAAACAAAAAACTTCAAATTTCAGATGATAGTGACCTTGATGAACCACAGTTACCGGTGAGATAATTACAGTGACGATAATAAATGTATTGCAGGATTGTGTTTTTTAAATCATTTTCATATATATATATATATATATATATATATATATATATATTCATTTTAAACTCTTTTTCTCTCTGAATACAGCACAAAATAAGAAAGAAAACCGATGGAGCTTCAAGAATTAGATCCCGTCATATTCTACAGACATTTAAAGAGTCCAGTGAAGTTGAGCTACAGCAAAACGTTAAGCAGCTCGAAAAGGAAAACACAAGACTTAAAAATGAAAACCAATGTCTTCGAAACCGTATGGTTGATGGTAAGTTTTTTTATTTATAGCAAATAATTCCTTACCTTGATAAATGTTATTCTTCAGTAATTTAGATTCCAGAGTAATGTATTATAGTTGATCATACTGAAGTAATCTAGAACCACAATACAGACTCTTAATGTGCACTGTCTAATAGTTTAATAATACTGATTATTAAATAAAGTTTTTCAACATAACTTCATAATCCTACATTAATGACTATATGCATTACATTAGACCTGGTAATTCTTGTATTTTATCTCTTTTATTTTTTTCGTAGCTAATGTTAATGACCCACAAAAAGGTCAGTTTGCCAATAACATAGAGCAAGTCTCTCAAGTATAATTGCAGGCATTGATGGTTTTGTTTTCACTTTGTATTAAATATATTACTAGAAATGATTATCATTTAATACTAAGGTTTTTTTCTCCAGAGATTCCAGACCTTTTGGACAATCTGAAAAAAATTGTAACAAAAGCCACATTTATCAGCAATGAAGACAAAAGTGTGTCACCATCAAGTGGTTCTGACAGCCCCACAGCAAATTGTTCTGAATCTGACAAAGAATCACCAAAACAGGTATAACACTCTTGGTCTACAATATTACAAAGACAAGGTAAAAATATATATATAGAAATCAAATATTGGTTGTAAACAATCTAATGATGCTACATTATCAGTTATATTCATAGTTATAGTTGATAATAAGAATGTAATTGAATTATGGGTGTCACAGATTCACTGACTTTATTATGTCTGTAAATTAATAAACTTAGAATTGAGACATACTGTGGTCTTTAATAACACATTTCTGTAACAAAATCACAGCCTTACTGATAATGTATTCCACTTAACATAATATAAGAATAGTTTGGGGATAAACTTGTTTTTTATTTACCATTGTCTTTTAGGTGGAAATATTCCCAGGCACTGGAGTTTACATTGACAAACTGTCCTGGATCCTTGCAGAGAGGTGCAGCACGAATACGTCATATGCAAGAACCCTGACGGTTGCTGTCTTTGACTTTCCAACATTACTAAAGAGCAATCTTCGTGGTGGTGGCAGCAAGAGAGATCCAACTTCGGAGACATTAAGATCCTCATTGATGTTATTGAGGATCATATACAGCTGCCTTCGGAAGGACACGACGTGTTTCAGTTGCGGGGCTTTGCAGCCCAGCGGGACCCTCTTAATGCCGGACATCAGCTGCCCGAGCCGGTGCGGATGAACGGAGGGACGTTAGACAGCGTTACCTTCCGGGCAGGAGCAGCGAGCGGCAACACCGGGGTGAAAGTGTCGTCTAACACTGTGCCATTAGCCACTAGCTGATTGAGCAGATCAGTGGTTTTTAAGAAGATAACAATGGCAGCAGACTTGATATTTTCACACCCTGCTACCTCCCCAACCGCTAACACACACTGCTCTAGGGGGCAGAACTGCACCGGAGCGATCTTGACTCCATGGCGTCGGGTCAGTTTTTCAAAAGACGCATTCAGGGGGTCCGACCCCCCGACCCGGGAAGAACTACCGGTACTCCCCCCTCCCCTCCCCTGTTCCCCCACAATAAGAAAAGCACTGAAAACAGAAGACAAAATAAACAAACTGAAAAAAGTAAAGCAACAAAAAAACGCAGCCAAAGGACAGAGCTCTCAGCAGCACTCCCGCTCACTGCAGACCCCTCCCACACACTCCCAGCTGAGAGAGAGAGAGAGAGAGAGAGAGAGAGAGAGTGTTAGTGTCTGTCTGTCTCTCTCTCTCTGTAGATGCATCATAGGGAACATATGTAACAATCTCTCTTTTTGTTTACCAAAAATGAGAATGAACGTATTTCAAGTGGGTGTTGCCTTGGTTGGAAACGTTTTAAGATTATTTATGAAGTGTAAAGTGGATTTGTCTCAGTTCTCCGTAGTTTTCAATGTATGTGCCATTCAGTAGCGTTCATGTTACAGATGTGCCCTATGCAGTGGTAGGGTCAATAAAATGTCAGTAAAACTTTATTTTAGCAATTATGGAGGGGAAGAACTGCAAATAGCGGGTCCCCACTAATTATCTAACTTACCAACAACGTTTAAAATTAGGTCTTGCGAAGCTGCCAAATAATGCTGTATAATCGTATGTGTCTTCATACACCGGCTGCTATAGTCTGATAGCTTTGATTATATATATATATATTTTCTCGTGAACCACAAATGCTATTTGCTTGATTTTTACAGAGTATGTTATAAATACCATTCTTATGAAGCCTGACAAATTGTATGCTGTAATTATGAATATTTTCAAATCATTTGTTTGTTTTTCCTAACATGTTACAAATGATCCCTATGTGAAAGATGCATTATATCTTAATAACGTCTAAACAATTACAGATATACAGAATATTATTTTCGGTAAAGTTATAACACATTGCTATTAACTATGTGTGTCAGTAAAAGTTTAAAAAATCCTAATAATTTTTTATTGATCCTGCAAAATAGGTGTTTAGGGAACATTTGTAACATTAGGGTTACGATTTGCCATAGACGCGGAATGAGTTTGATTGTGATGTTAAATGGGGTTTAAAGACGCAGTCGCCTCGGTGCTGATTACTATTGCTGTGTTTCTCCACTTCTACTCCATGCTTGGGAACGCCCACATCCAGTGACGTCAAAACCGGTGGAAAAGCGGGCCGGTTCAAAAAAGATCAGCTGGATCCCAGGCCGAGCAGCAGCTCCGGCTCCAGCACCGGCACCATGTCGCTGGAAAAGCGCTAAGTGAGCTCACAATGAGCTCAGTGTAATGTCTGCTCTGGTGAGCTCACAGTGTGACCTAGTCGTGAGTTCACGTCTTCACTGGGTAGTCCATGACAACTTAATTGACTCAATTCTTGGGCTTAATTGGTCAAAATGACCATTGGTTGAAGGTACTCAGGGACTGATGTGTAGAGAGACTTATTAAACCTGCAGGATTGTGGTTTTCCCAGAACAGAATTAACCAGTGTAGCGTTATGTTGGGTGTATTCTGATAAGAGCATTTTAGCTCTGAGCTGAAGCACTGATCTAAAGAAGACCTCTCCCCCCCAAATTTATCAGATTTCCTTAACTCATCAGCATGTGAACTGGTTTACATCAAAGTGACAGTCTTGGGAGGATGGCACCAAGAATGGGCCAAATAGCTTGGAATCCCTGCTGTGAGATGTCTGGGGAAGGGGGCCTGTAGGAAATAAAAACTCTTTGAAATGGACGAGAGCCGAAATCCCGACACAGAGCTACGAACCCGTGCCAACCGGCATTTCCAAAAGATGGCATGGATTGACATCAGTCATAAATCAAGCCCCCCTCCAATAGGACACTGGGGGCTGAAGCCGAAATCCAATCTCACAAACTAAAGAACCAATCACCTATTGATCTGACAGGCGTATAAAGGGTAATGCACGGCATCTCTCTCTCTCTCTCACCTAAACCAGTAACTCGCTGCCACAGCTCAACTTGTATCTCTGTTGCCAGAACCGGAACCAGAAACCAACTAAGTCTTTACCAGCAACAGAAGGGTTAAACTGGGAGAAGGAGATTGAGCCGTACGAAGAATTCTTTTAAAGGACTTTATTAAATAAAGAACTTTACAGACTGCGCTGCCCGCCTGTGCCCAGCCATCCAGCTGGACAATTGACTAAGTCGATTGAATACGAAAGTCATTTAAATAGCTATTTGAGTCTTAAGAAACTTGACCCTTGGAACGAACAGGGCCCTGCTTTCCTCAAAGACTTTGTCTTCAAGTAACTACGGTGGAACCCTGCTTACAAAGAAGATTTTGTGCACAACCTTGGAGCCTTCAAACCAGTGGAAAATCTGTTTGGAAAAGACTCTACATTCGCGAAACCCCAACTTCCAGGTGCATCGACTGAGTGGAAGTTCTTGGACAAAGCCGAACCGGACTGCCTTTGTTCCAAACCACACGGACCTCGTGCCGTGTGCTGTTATCTGAGCCCGAAGCCAGAGAGGCCTCTCTGCGACGAAGTTCAGATAAGTTTAACAGTTTGGAGTTTGTGATTCATGACATTTGAGAAATCAATTAGAAATGTTAATCTGTGATTCATAACTCTAGAATGTGTAATATCATTTAGTTTTCTTAAACATAAATGTGTGTTGCATTCAACTGTTTTGTTGATAATTTTTGAAATAAAATCTGTCAACGCCGAGAAATATCTTCTCATTCCTGTTTAACTGTTTAGTCTGAAATTGACACAAGTTAATAGACACCAGATTATAGGTGGCCCTGCCTATCCTTAATCATTGAATAATAATCAGTTAAGGGAAATTGTGGTAACAAGTAATGATAGGATCTTTCTCTCCACCTAAACGTTAATGAGACTGATATATATATAACGAGAAGTTACCTGACATAAATACTAACCTGCATAGTTATTGAATGTCTGACTAACAATACTAATGAGAGACTCACCTTCGTCTTACTAACCGGTATTGTAGTCAATGTGTTTATAACCTTTTTTGTTTAATGATTTGTGTGTTATCATATGCGATCCCATGGTCTTTGATTTGGTCACGGAAGTGATTTGTCTTTGATTTGTTGATCTAGAGTTGAATTTTAATTAGTTTTTCCCTTTTGTATAATTAGTGTAGTGCTACATTTAGTCTTTGTTTTTGAATAAATTTGACAATTTATATCTTTGGAATTGGTGTCTGCATCCAATTATTACAGAAAATGAGTTCTACAAGATTCCAGGATTCGTGATAAGGTGATACTATAAATTCACTTCTTTAATTGAATTTTATAAGTGTACCTTACGCTACACCTTTGACCACCACGTCTTCCTCCTCCCACTGCTTGACCTCTATTGTGACCTGGATCACCTGCCGGCTCCATGTTATCGCTGTGTTGTTGAGGTGGATAGCACGCATTTCACTCGATACTCGTACCACAATGTGAAATCAATCATCAATAACCAGTTGGCAGTATTGGAAAAGCAATTACAAGGGCCTGCATACATACAGTAATGTCAAATCTGATGTGGAAGAACAATTCCTTTATCCCTCTGTTCTCCACCAGGGTTGTGCTGATCGCCTCGATTGGCAAGTTTGCAGTGTGAGGAGTGGATCCATGTTGTCGTTCCTAGGCACTTCACAGCTGTGTGGGTGGTCAGGAGCACCTGGTAGGGCCCTGTCCACCTGGGCTGTTGGGAGGACTTTCTCTTGTGTGCTTTGATATACACAGTCATCTTGCTGGAAGGGGTGGTAAACCTGCTGGGATGGTTCAGTCTGGGCGGCTTTCATCTGTGAATGGACAGCTTCGAAAGCACGTGTTAGTCCCATACAAAAAGACAACATAGCATCATCCATCAAGTGGATGTCCATTTCCCTTACAGACAATGGAGGAGTGATGGAGAGTCTCATAAGTCATCCCATAATAATCTCACACGGAGAAAGACCTGTTTTTCTCAATTTGCTGACGATTTCATTGTCATTAGGACTATAGGAAGGGGATCTGGACGTTTGAGTCCTGTTTGTTTGCATATATTAGACAGCTTATTCTTTAATATCCCATTTTGTTTCTCCACTGCTCCAGCTGACTGAGCCTGATGGGGCAGTGAAAATGTTGTTTACCTCGCAGGGCTTTGCATAGTTCCTGCACTATTGTCCCAGTGAAGTGAGTGTTCCTATCACTGGAAATTTCCCTGGAATGCGAAATCTACATATAACATCCCTTAACTGTATTTTTGCTACTTTTACTACTTCAGCCTTCCTACGGGATAGGCTTCAACCCATTTAGAACACCTATATATTATTACAAGTATATATTCATATCCACAACATTTAAGCTCTTGAACACAATCTATTTGCATATTGCAGGATTATGAGCTTGACAAATGTGGCAAGTTCTACAATATTGCTAAGCTGTTACTATAAAACCTGGGGCAAACCAATTTAAAAGACTGATGCACACATCCCCCCTTTGCCCGTGTGGCCAACACCATGCGCCACATGGGCAAACCAGGGAAAGAGTGCCTGTGAGGCAACCAATGCATTAGCAAATGTTTGAGCTCTCTTATGGAAGGTGCAGTGGCCAGTTGCAATTTCCTGGAGCTTTTACAGTGCATCTCAAATGAAATTTCATCCAGCCCCAGGTCATAAAAGTCAAACCCTAGTTAC
The DNA here is from genome assembly GCF_036373705.1 of Amia ocellicauda. Lineage (NCBI taxonomy): Eukaryota > Metazoa > Chordata > Actinopteri > Amiiformes > Amiidae > Amia > Amia ocellicauda. The sequence continues at coordinate 155,641 of NW_027103001.1, read as the reverse complement.
GACATACATAACACATACATTTTGTTGCTTCAAAGAGAATACAAAAGTCAGCAAAACATTCTTTTTTACAAATTCAGTTTGTAAACTGTATTGTACATATATTTGTTGCGTTTTGATTTATAAACATTATACATTGTACAAATCTTAAGTGAAGGGCAATGGACTGATTCTGACTTCATGGCTGTCATTCTATTCATTTGAATAATGTGACATCTCCACTAATAGTACATTATAAATTAAACTATCAATAGAAGAATATGTGCTACTGCGGACGTCATCTGAGCAGTTTCACAATATATTGTAGATTCCTATAATCTGGAAAACCTTTAATTATAGTATTTTAACTTATTTCTCCACTGAGTCAAGCATCACTTCAGCGTAGTGGACCTCAGCATTGGTCTGTTCAAGTTGCTGTGAGGCTGTCTTTAAAGCCGCGCCCTTGGCCTACTGTGTCTCAACAAGAACACCAGCATCTTCTCCATATGGGTCAGACATCGGTTCCTTCAGGACACGATTCATAATATGCATATCTGCCATGTGGAATAAATCAGTCTGAAGACACAATGTGTGGTTCACACAACATCAGAGATCGTCCTTATAAAAGGCATCTCTATCACATTAGTTGACATTCGCACAATCTATAAGGTTTCTAGTAAAGGGACAATTCAAAATAATAATAATCTTGATTCCAATTTATCTCATTTATCAAATTATTTCAGTACAGCACTCAGCTGTCGTCAGCAGCATCATATCTCCTGTGTTTATTGAATCAGCTTTACTTCCTAGTGTAGATACTCTTTTTGTGTGGAGTTGTCAAAGTTTCAAAACAATGTGCTTATCTTTGTCCTTTTATCTAACTTAAATACCTGAGAACATTACAATAACTATTACAGCAGCTCCTTCAACACCATAGTTAATAGTAGTTGGGTAAATGATGGCAGTTATTAATCTTTGTTTCTCAATTCATTTTTTACCAATAAACCATAATTTGAAATTATTTCCATACTCCTATTATTCCTATTTTCATTATTATTAGTTTTATGCGGTTGTCATCTAGTATGTGATGTATTCGTCTGTATCAACATCAATATTATTATCATTATTAATACAAGCAGTGTAAATTACCATTCATTACACTCTTGCTCTGTTTGTAATAAGTTATGAACCCTTACACGTACTTACAGTCTCTGACTTCTCTCTCTCTCTCTCTCTCTCTCTCTCTCTCTCTCTCTCTCTCTCTCTCTCTCTCTCTCTCTCTCTCTCTCTCTCTCTCTCTCTCTCTCTCTCTCTCTCTCTCTCTCATCTCAGGCTGCTTGTCTGCTCAGGCGAACAGGGGGAGCAGAGGAGCACATACGGCCCTTGCCCCCTGCCCCCCTCTTCCTAATTGATAGGGTATTTCTGTTTGTGAAAGGACTATTTCCAAACAGTTTTATAACTTGCCATGACTATGTTTCATTAAATTAGTTATGTTACACCTTTAGTTATACCTGTAGTAACTTCATTATTTTCCCTCATATTCCAGTCAATCACCATCAGAGTCTCTCGTGGCAGTACATTTGTCTCACACAGAACAAACTCTCCTTTCTCAACCGCTTTCAATTTTGGATAACATCGCACTGCATCCCAACAGCTGTTCTTTCTCCTATTCCTAATTTCTTACAAGAAAATGCAAGTTATATTTGATCGATTTGTATTATTACCATTTATATACATTTCACTACATTATTGTAGTTAATGAATGTATTTAATCTTTGGAAAATAAGCCTTTTCATTGATCTCAATAATGATGTCCAGGTACTTCAGGAAAGCACATTTTCAAAAAATGTGTCCAGTCAATGATTTCCCCAACTAAGAACCTGCGTGGGCACTAAGACTGTCCTCCTGCGCGGCTCATGTCTTTATTGTGTCACTTCCTCCTATTGAAGTCCAATCTACACCAGTACAGGTTCAGAAGAACTGTTCCCGAATCCAGATTGAACTGATCAATAGTTAATTTCTTACCTACACATTGTATTTAGGGATCTATTACTAGGGATTTAAAAACTCTTCATTGTGGATTTCATAGCTTCCAAATGAGCACATCGTTAATTTCCTGGAGTATCTGGTTATCTATTTATCAATATGTAAGAAACCTTCACCGAATGTTTGTGGTTGCCTCGGATTCCTATTTCTAAATTTGGCTCTAATTCCATTTCTAACATGTTACTTTTAACTTCTGTATTCGTAAGACCTATTTAAATAACTTAATTTTGTATTATTATTTCTGTTTGCAATAGCATTCTGTGTACAGTTAAATGCTGACTTTCTTGTAGGTCTGTTATTACAACATATTTAACTGGCGTTTTTTAGCTATCATTCTGTAACTATTTGTGACTTATGACTCTCTTAGTCATATTCTGGACTATACAGTACATGAAAAAGTCAAAATATGGACATTTACCTTGCGCAAACTGAAAACGTACAAACATACAAAGAGACACATATTAATTTATATCCATAGTAAATTCAGATACCATGGTTTTGGTTGGCATGTTAAATTGACCTGCAGTGTCTCAAACTACCCTTATTTATTACTTATCTAGTAATTTTCCTTCAGTATCTTGAGGACTGTCATTTATACTGAAAAACATATACAGTGGGGGAAAAAAGTATTTGATCCCCTGCTGATTTTGTACGTTTGCCCACTGACAAAGAAATGATCAGTCTATAATTTTAATGGTAGGTGTATTTTAACAGTGAGAGACAGAATAACAACAAACAAATCCAGAAAAATGCATTTCAAAAAAGTTATAAATTGATTTGCATGTTAATGAGGGAAATAAGTATTTGAGCCCTTCAACTTATTACTTGGTGGCAAAACCCTTGTTGGCAATCACAGAGGTCAGACGATTCTTGTAGTTGGCCACCAGGTTTGCACACATCTCAGGAGGGATTTTGTCCCACTCCTCTTTGCAGATCCTCTCCAAGTCATTAAGGTTTCGAGGCTGATATTTGGCAACTCGAACCTTCAGCTCCCTCCACAGATTTTCTATGGGATTAGGGTCTGGAGACTGGCTAGGCCACTCCAGGACCTTAATGTGCTTCTTCTTGAGCCACTCCTTTGTTGCCTTGGCTGTGTGTTTTGGGTCATTGTCATGCTGGAATACCCATCCACGACCCATTTTCAATGCCCTGGCTGAGGGAAGGAGGTTCTCACCCAAGATTTGACGGTACATGGCCCCGTTCATCGTCCCTTTGATGCGGTGCAGTTGTCCTGTCCCCTTAGCAGAAAAACACCCCCAAAGCATAATGTTTCCACCTCCATGTTTGACGGTGGGGATGGTGTTCTTGGGGTCATTCCTCCTCCTCCAAACACGGCGAGTTGAGTTGATGCCAAAGAGCTCGATTTTGGTCTCATCTGACCACAACACTTTCACCCAGTTCTCCCCTGAATCATTCAGATGTTCATTGGCAAACTTCAGACGGGCCTGTACATGTGCTTTCTTGAGCAGGGGGACCTTGCGGGCGCTGCAGGATTTCAGTCCTTCACGGCGTAGTGTGTTACCAATTGTTTTCTTGGTGACTATGGTCCCAGCTGCCTTGAGATCATTAACAAGATCCTCCTGTGTAGTTCTGGGCTGATTCCTCACCGTTCTCATGATCATTGAAACTCCACGAGGTGAGATCTTGCATGGAGCCCCAGATTGAGGGAGACTGACAGTTATTTTGTGTTTCTTCCATTTGCGAATAATCGCACCAACTGTTGTCACCTTCTCACCAAGCTGCTTGGCGATGGTCTTGTAGCCCATTCCAGCCTTGTGTAGGTCTACAATCTTGTCCCTGACATCCTTGGACAGCTCTTTGGTCTTGGCCATGGTGGAGAGTTTGGAATCTGATTGATTTATTGCTTCTGTGGATAGGTGTCTTTTATACAGGTAATGAGCTGAGATTAGGAGCACTCCCTTTAAGAGAGTGCTCCTAATCTCAGCTCGTTACCTGTATAAAAGACACCTGGGAGCCAGAAATCTTGCTGATTGATAGGGGATCAAATACTTATTTCCCTCATTAACATGCAAATCAATTTATAACTTTTTTGAAATGCGTTTTTCTGGATTTTGTTGTTGTTATTCTGTCTCTCACTGTTAAAATACACCTACCATTAAAATTATAGACTGATCATTTATTTGTCAATGGGCAAACGTACAAAATCAGCAGGGGATCAAATACTTTTTTCCCTCACTGTATATATATATTTTTAATTTGTCTTCGGGGCATTCAGATTGAATTATGCCTGTTGTCTTTTCTTTCTTTTCTCTAACAAATGTTTTAAGATAGCTAGCTTTGGTTTCTCATTTCTTAATGCTTTGTATTCCTATTTTGCAAAACCGTTTTTAGGTGCTCAAGTCTATCTGAATCAAAAGTCCCATCTTCTGGAAACCTTAATTTTCTGTCACCTATTGTCCAGTCAAACGCACCGCTTCACTCCATAGTTATCATACATGTACCTTACATGTGTACCTTTAAGTGGCGGGTCGCCCGTCTTACTAGAGCTGTTCCCACACAGTAACACGTTTTCCCATTTTCTATGTATCGTTTTGTACACAACAACCAAGGCGTGCAAGCCCGCAAAATAACAATAAACGACAGGGGAGAAAACATAGCAAAAAACAAGAAAACACAAATAATACTAAATCCTATATAGGAATAACAACAAACATGCTTTTCAATGTTTGCATTTATAGAACTTGTATATAACTTAATGACTTTTCTTCATTTACCATAAACACTATAAACTTCTATAAACTATAAACACGTTATTTTATATTATCACCGGCGTATCAGATATTGAACAATTAATTAGCGCTCCTTTTTTTTTTTTTTTTCTAATAGTAGGTCAAACCCACTTAAGCCTGCGGGAACCCAGACAGGAAAACGCAGTCCTGTTCCTTCACAAACAGAAACCATGCTCCTCGGTTATTGGTGTCAATGGATCTCATTATCCTGAAACTTTCATGATCGAAACATGGAATACTGTTTGTCAGTTTCCATAAAACTATGCATTAAGAGTAATGCAACAGTCACTTATCATTTTGAGCAGCTGTATCAATTGATAGTTAGATCTTTGTAATGAAATGAATAGACAGTGATCTCAGATGTAATGTGTGAATTGCATTTTGAAATGGTAATACTTTGATGTTAAGTTGTGTCATTTTAGTTCAATGAACAAATGATCTGAGGTTGATGTGTATTGTATCCAAGCAATTGTAAAAAAGTGTTAGAGTTTTGAAAAATGTGCATTTTGATCATCGGGTGTGAGTTTAGTGTCTAGAGTTTTGAAAAATGACATCAAGGTTCTGAAATGAGTGCCAAAGTGATTGTAAAAAAGTGTAATATCAGGGGACAGTGGCTATTAGTGATCTGGCCTTCCGTGGCCTCTGTATTAATGTAACAGGTCACATTGTATGTGTACACTGATACTTGATAGTATAATATAGTACAAGTAAAAAACATACATAGGTATCATAGAAGTATTTTGCAGAAATGATTTTGGATAGTTATCAAAATGGAGAGGAAATGCTAAATCCAGTCTCCCCAGGCTGAGCTTCTATTGCTGCACCTGCTAAGTGGCTGCTGGCCCCACTATATGGATAGAGCCACACCAAGTACAAGAGTCTCCCCATTGCTATTTATATCTCCCTATCCAATCTTATATACGTGTCAGGGTGGGGTGCCTATTCCCCTGCATGCTTTGAAACCTATAACACCTGGGACGCACACTTGGGATCCGGTTCCTCTGCCCCTCACATACACATGAGGAATCCTAGGTGCTCAATACGTCATACTGTCTCGTTCATCTCATGTGTAAACTATGGACAAATACATGACTAAACGTGTTTAGTTGCTTTTCCCAGAATGCTTTGCGCCACGATATGCAAATAACGGGGACTATGATTGGCTCCCTGACATTACCCACACTGCGACTGATGCTACCCATTTCACTACCCAACAAAGACCCATAATATGCATGTGTCTGTCTGTCTGTCTGTCTGTCAAAGTATGTGTCTGTGTCTGTTTGTGTGTGTTTGTGTGTCTGTCTCTGTGTGAAAATGTGCCTGTCTCTGTGTGAAAGTGAGTGTGTCTGTGTCTGTGTCTGTCTGTCTGTGAAAGTGAGTGTGTGAAAGTGTGTGTGAGTGTCTGTCTGTCTGTCTGTCTTTGAAAGTGTGTGTGAGTGTCTGTCTGTCATGTAACTTGCACATCTGTTAGGGCACCATATGCAGAGATGTACACATATTGTTCCTTTTCCATATACACTCACCTAAAGGATTATTAGGAACACCATACTAATACTGTGTTTGACCCCCTTTCGCCTTCAGAACTGCCTTAATTCTACGTGGCATTGATTCAACAAGGTGCTGAAAGCATTCTTTAGAAATGTTGGCCCATATTGATAGGATAGCATCTTGCAGTTGATGGAGATTTGTGGGATGCACATCCAGGGCACGAAGCTCCCGTTCCACCTGTAGTGTAAGGTACACTTATAAATTTCAATTAAAGAAGTGAATTTATAGTATCACCTTATCACGAATCCTGGAATCTTGTAGAACTCAATTTCTGTAATAATTGGACACAGACACCAATTCCAAAGATATAAATTGTCAAATTTATTCAAAACAAAGACTAAATGTAGCACTACACTAATTATACAAAAGGGAAAAACTAATTAAAATTCAACTCTATATCAACAAATCAAAGACAAATCACTTCCGTGACCAAATCAAAGACCATGGGATCGCATATGATAACACAAATCGTTAAACAAAAGAGGTTATAAACACATTGACTACAATACCAGTTAGTAAGATGAAGGTGAGTCTCTTGTTAGTATTATTAGTCAGACATTAAATAACTACGCAGGTTAGTATTTATGTCAGGTAACTTCTCGTTATATATATATCAGTCTCATTAACGTTTAGGTGGAGAGAAAGACCCTATCATTACTTGTTACCACAATTTCCCTTAACTGATTATTATTCAATGATTAAGGATAGGCAGGGCCACCTATAATCTGGTGTCTATTAACTTGTGTCAATTTCAGACTAAACAGTTAAACAGGAATGAGAAGATATTTCTCGGCGTTGACAGATTTTATTTCTAAAATTATCAACAAAACAGTTTAATGCAACACACATTTATATTTAAGAAAACTAAATGATATTACACATTCTAGAGTTATGAATCACAGATTAACATTTCTAATTGATTTCTCAAATGTCATGAATCATGAACTCCAAACTGTTAAACTTATCTGAACTTCGTCGCAGAGAGGCCTCTCTGGCTTCGGGCTCAGATAACAGCACACGGCACGAGGTCCGTGTGGTTTGGAACAAAGGCAGTCCGGTTCGGCTTTGTCCAAGAACTTCCACTCAGTCGATGCACCTGGAAGTTGGGGTTTCGCGAAAGTAGAGTCGTTTCCAAACAGATTTTCCACTGGTTTGAAGGCTCCAAGGTTGTGCACAAAATCTTCTTTGTAAGCAGGTTTCCACCGTAGTTACTTGAAGACAAAGTCATTGAGGAAAGCAGGGCCCTGTTTGTTCCAAGGGTCAAGTTTCTTAAAACTCAAATAGCTATTTAAATGACTGACACTTTCGTATTCAGTCGACTTAGTCATTTGTCCAGCTGTAAAACTCCACTGATCAGGTGGGCACAGGCGGGCAGCGCAGTCTGTAAAGTTCTTTATTTAATAAAGTCCTTTAAAAGAATTCTTTGTACGGCTCAATCTCCTTCTCCCAGTTTAACTCTTCTGTTGCCGGCAAAGACTTGGTTGGTTTCTGGTTCCGGTTCGGGCAACAGAGCTACAGGTTGAGCTGTGGCAGCGAGTTACTGGTTCAGGTGAGAGAGAGAGAGAAAGAAAGGCCGTGTTTGTCCTTTATAGTCTATCAGATCAATAGGTGATTGGTTCCTGAGTTCTTGAGATTGGATTTCGGTTTCAGCCCCCAGTGTCCTATTGGAGGGGGGCTTGATTTATGACTGATGTCAATCCATGCCATCTTTTGGAAATGCCGGTTGGCCTGGGTTCGTAGCTCTATGTCGGGATTTCGGCTCTCATCCACTTCAAAGAGTTTTTATCACCTACAGGCCCCTTTCTCCAGACATCTCATAGCAGAATAACAAACTATTTGGCCTCTTCTCGGTGCCATCCTCCCCAAAACTGTCACTTTGATGCAAACCAGTTCCAAGCTGATGAGCTAAGGAAATCTGATAACTTTGGGGGGGAGAGGTCTTCTTTAGATCCGTGCTTCAGCTCAGAGCCCAAATACTCTTATCCAAATACACCCAACATAACGCTACATACCCCCTTTCTTGAATGGGACTGAGGTCGACTAGGGCGTTATCCCCTTCAAGACAAAATAAGACGTTAAGCATTCATCTCAAAGTTATGTAACAGAATTCAACAGTGGACTTCACCATTCATGACCCCGAGAAATCAAAGAAAACAAACTAATAGTTCATTATTTAAGCAGAATGTATTCCAATCAAATTGACAATCCTATACTAGCACATATACAGGTTACATATTATAACACAAGTACATTAAAACAAAAAAACAATTGGTATTACTCAGTATTGAGTATGGTTACTGACGGTAACCAATAGGTGGAAGTTGATTAACAGAGGGAGGTGACTGGGAATTCAGGTGTTATTCAGGCACCTGACCTTCACTATGTCTATAATAGTTGGTAGGGACCTGGGTTCGAATGGTTGGCTTACATGGTAAGCCGGTGCCCCCTTTAGGGACATGCACAAAAAATGGTCTCATTGGGAAGTTGTACCTTGGTGGCTGTATCATATCTGTCATTCAATTCCACCGGCTTTGGTGATTCAACTTGAGCCCACAACCTGTTCAATAGATCCTGACCAATGATCAACTTCTCTGTTTCAAATTTGGAAATATAAACTGGATGAACCAACTTAATCTTCCCAAAGGTGAACTCTAACAATGCCTTTTGAGTGAGCTGTGCCTTAGTCTCTGTGTAACTTGTAATGTTCACACTACAAGCTTCCACTTTCAGTCGTTGGTCTGAGGTTTCCATAATTTGTTTCAGGTTGCCCATTGTGGTGGCAGACATTAAACAAATTTCAGCCCCAGTGTCCAACAAGGCTCCTCACTCCCACACATTCTCAATGGTCACTTCTATGTAAACTTGCTTGGCTCTGCCTCTCTGTGTCAGATCACCCAGTAACATCACCAAAGGTTCAGCTTGCCTGCAGGCAACTTCCCCCACTGGGAGGTCCCAGTGGGCTGATGTGTCAGAGAAACCCCCCTGCTGTTCCTCACATCCAATCAAAAACACAGAGGCGGGGACAGGGGGTGGTTCCAGAGCTAGTCATTCCTTAGGTGGCGAGTCCGGCCCTTTACCCTGGCTACTAACTTCCAGTTTGGGAAGAGGGGGCAAAGGGAGCAGAGCTAAGCGTAGCAGTAGCTCAGAAACTGCAACATTGCTCAGAGACTGAGTTAACCCACCTAGGCTAGGAGCAGATTTCTTTTTTTTATTGTAAGCCTGGGTGTCTTGGATTCCATCCTTGGGAGGTTCTTTCCTTCTTTGAATCTCTGTCCCCTCTAACTCCAGTGGAGAAATAGGGCTCTCAGAGCGCCTTGCCAGTACTTGGGTGCTTGAATCTTTACGATCAGAAGTGCTATTGTACTTGCTTTCCCAAGCTTTCTGTGCCATTTTTTCGAATTTCAGCTATGTTCATATACGTTGCGTCTGCATGTAATATGATCATTTCCTTAATCGTTGGGAACAAATTAGCAACAAACAACCCTTTAAAGCTCACCTCTTCCTCGGCCCCGGGTCGATCTTGACCCGCAAAATAGGTTTTCCTAAGCTTTTCATAGTAATCACGGGGGGACTCATGCTTACCCTGTTTGATCTGGTGTGTGGCAGTCACTGCTGCCACTGGATCAATGAACCTGGAATAGTCCCTAACTAATGCTCTGCACAAGCGTTGAAACCTATCGCAGACCATGGACCCTTGCCTCTCCATCTAAGAATGGACTTGGCGAGAGGTAGTTTTGCGGATTAGGAGAACCTTTTCCTTCTCCGTAGCCTCAGGATAGAAACTCAAAGCATACTTAATGTCCTTAATATACGCTTCCACATTTCCTTCCTTGTCTGCTGGGTTAAAGGTTTCACAATCTTTAGCCAGTTCTCTCAACTGGCGCATGTTAACCTTTCGGTCTGGACTCTCGGGAGAGGAAGTTCGTCTGTGCGACGAGCTTCTTACCCTGGGTGGAGAAAGACTACAGGGAGGGGTACGATCAGGACGAGGCAACCTGGGGCCTAAATGTGGAGACGGTGTGCGACTCCGTGCATTGGCCGGTTCCGGCTGTTCCTTTATGCTGTCAGGTGTCAGCTTTGCAGCCCACCAAGAGGCAGCTTTCAGGGCCCCTATTTGTTGCTTGAGACGCTCATTTTCAACTTCAGTTGATTTGAGTTCTCCCCTAAGCACCTGATTTACTCTCCTCATTTCTTCACTGTCCCTTTTTAAATGTATGACCTCGCCTTCGAGTATCTCCATTTTTACAGTGCCCAAATCTTTCTCCCTGACTGTTTTGCAAAGACGCATTTCCAAAACATCCCGGTCCTTCAAAACTATCCTTTCATTTTCAACCGCTTTACATCTGTCATTTTGCAGACCTTTTACTTGGATCAGAGTTGTTTCCAATTCAACTTGACATTGTCTTAAATCATTTCCTAATTGCTCTCTCTGTTCAATTAAGTCCTCTTTTTCAGCATTCAACACAATGACTTGTTTTCCACAAGTATCTAGCTTTCCTTCAAATTCTAAAACCATTCCATGCCGTTTGGCTCTTTCTTCTTTCGCTTTAGCATACTTTTCTCCTAGCTTTTTCAGTTTTTCAAACTTGCTTATGATCCAGTTCACTACCCTTGAGCTCGCAAGTGCTAAGCTAGCCATAACTTTCATCACCTCTATCGACTCTTTTTCGAGTTGCGTCGTAGTGTCGTTTACCAACTGAGTTCGACGCGACTCTACTTCAAAGTCCAAACTGCCTAGGCGTCCAAGGAATTCAGGAATCTCTGTTCCTGGTACCTTAACAATCAATGCTTCACATGGGGACATTTGGGTAATCATTGTTTTGGCTATTCAGTAACAACCCAACAGAACAGTACTCGATTAATCACCTAATGACTCTAATGCCAACGCTTAGGATATCAACAATTTATCACAAGTAACTAAAACAGACTTAATCTTTTGTGACTTTGGATTTATGACTGATGTCAATCCATGCCATCTTTTGGAAATGCCGGTTGGCCTGGGTTCGTAGCTCTATGTCGGGATTTCGGCTCTCATCCACTTCAAAGAGTTTTTATCACCCACAGGCCCCTTTCTCCAGACATCTCATAGCAGAATAACAAACTATTTGGCCTCTTCTCGGTGCCATCCTCCCCAAAACTGTCACTTTGATGCAAACCAGTTCCAAGCTGATGAGCTAAGGAAATCTGATAACTTTGGGGGGGAGAGGTCTTCTTTAGATCCGTGCTTCAGCTCAGAGCCCAAATACTCTTATCCAAATACACCCAACATAACGCTACACACCACATCCCAAAGATGCTCTATTGGGTTGAGATCTGGTGACTGTGGGGGCCAGTTTAGTACAGTGAACTCATTGTCATGTTCAAGAAACCAATTTGAAATGATTCGACCTTTGTGACATGGTACATTATCCTGCAGGAAGTAGCCATCAGAGGATGGGTACATGGTGGTCATAAAGGGATGGACATGGTCAGAAACAACGGGCCGTGGCATTTAAACGATGCCCAATTGGCACTAAGGGGCCTAAAATGTGCCAAGAAAACATCCCCCACACCATTACATCCACCACCACCAGCCTGCACAGTGGTAACAAGGCATGATGGATCCATGTTCTCATTCTGTTTACGCCAAATTCTGACTCTGAAATCGAGACTCATCAGACCAGGCAACATTTTTCCAGTCTTCAACTGTCCAATTTTGGTGAGCTTGTGCAAATTGTAGCCTCTTTTTCCTATTTGTAGTGGAGATGAGTGGTACCCAGTGGGGTCTTCTGCTGTTGTAGCCCATCCGCCTCAAGGTTGTACGTGTTGTGGCTTCACAAATGCTTTGCTGCATACCTCGGTTGTAACGAGTGGTTATTTCAGTCAAAGTTGCTCTTCTATCAGCTTGAATCGAGTCGGCCCATTCTCCTCTGAGCTCTAGCATCAACAAGGCATTTTCGCCCACAGGACTGCCGCATACTGGATGTTTTTCCCTTTTCACACCATTCTTTGTAAACCCTAGAAATGGTTGTGCGTGAAAATCCCAGTAACTGAGCAGATTGTGAAATACTCAGACCGGCCCGTCTGGCACCAACAACCATGCCACGCTCAAAATTGCTTAAATCACCTTTCATTCCCATTCAGACATTCAGTTTGGAGTTCAGGAGATTGTCTTGACCAGGACCACACCCCTAAATGCATTGAAGCAACTGCCATGTGATTGGTTGGTTAGATAATTGCATTAATGAGAAATTGAACAGGTGTTCCTAATAATCCTTTAGGTGAGTGTATATGTATGTATGTATGTATGCATGTCCAATTGCTTTGACAATTCAAATGCACTGAATTGAGAGAGAGAGAGAGAGAGAGAGAGAGAGAGAGAGAGAGAGAGAGAGAGAGAGAGAGTTGTAGTCCAGACCACTGCAAAATTCCTGCTGAAGTGATCTGGATCACCACCCAATGGCCCAAGGACCACTGCAAACTTGGATTTCAATGTATTTGTGTAATCTGTGTTGCAATAGCACCTACCATGTTCCTTTGTGGTGATCTGGTTAATTCTGATCTGGGAAAACCACAATCCTGCAGGTTTAATAAGTCTCTCTACACATCAGTCCCTGAGTACCTTCAACCAATGGTCATTTTGACCAATTAAGCCCAAGATTTGAGTCAATTAAGTTGTCAAGGACTACCCAGTGAAGACGTGAACTCACGACTAGGTCACACTGTGAGCTCACCAGAGCAGACATTACACTGAGCTCACTGTGAGCTCACTTAGCGCTTTTCCAGCGACATGGTGACGGTGCTGGAGCCGGAGCCGCTGCCCGTAGCCGGTGGCTAACCCACCTCTATGTTACAAATGTTCCCTAAACACTTATTTTGCAAGATCAATAAAAATCCTTTAAGAAATTTAAACTTTTACTGACACACATAGTTAATAGCAATGTATTATAACTTTACCAAAAAAAATAATCTGTATATCTTTAATTGTTTAGACGTTATTAAGATATAATGCATCTTTCACATAGGGAACATTTGTAACATGTTAGGAAAAACAAACAAATGATTTGAAAATATTCATAATTACAGCATACAATTTGTCAGGCTTCATAAGAATGGTATTTATAACATACTCTGTAAAAATCAAGCAAATAGCATTTGTGGTTCACGAGAAAATATATATATATATAATCAAAGCTATCAGACTATAGCAGCCGGTGTATGAAGACACATACGATTATACAGCATTATTTGGCAGCTTCGCAAGACCTAATTTGAAACGTTGTTGGTAAGTTAGATAATTAGTGGGGACCCTCTATTTGCAGTTCTTCCCCTCCATAATTGCTAAAATAAAGTTTTACTGACATTTTATTGACCCTACCACTGCATAGGGCACATCTGTAACATGAACGCTACTGAATGGCACATACATTGAAAACTACGGAGAACTGAGACAAATCCACTTTACACTTCATAAATAATCTTAAAACGTTTCCAACCAAGGCAACACCCACTTGAAATACGTTCATTCTCATTTTTGGTAAACAAAAAGAGAGATTGTTACATATGTTCCCTATGATGCATCTACAGAGAGAGAGAGAGAGACAGACACTAACTCTCTCTCTCTCTCAGCTGGGAGTGTGTGGGAGGGGTCTGCAGTGAGCGGGAGTGCTGCTGAGAGCTCTGTCCTTTGGCTGCGTTTTTTTGTTGCTTTACTTTTTTCAGTTTGTTTATTTTGTCTTCTGTTTTCAGTGCTTTTCTTATTGTGGGGGAACAGGGGAGGGGAGGGGGGAGTACCGGTAGTTCTTCCCGGGTCGGGGGGTCGGACCCCCTGAATGCGTCTTTTGAAAAACTGACCCGACGCCATGGAGTCAAGATCGCTCCGGTGCAGTTCTGCCCCCTAGAGCAGTGTGTGTTAGCGGTTGGGGAGGTAGCAGGGTGTGAAAATATCAAGTCTGCTGCCATTGTTATCTTCTTAAAAACCACTGATCTGCTCAATCAGCTAGTGGCTAATGGCACAGTGTTAGACGACACTTTCACCCCGGTGTTGCCGCTCGCTGCTCCTGCCCGGAAGGTAACGCTGTCTAACGTCCCTCCGTTCATCCGCACCGGCTCGGGCAGCTGATGTCCGGCATTAAGAGGGTCCCGCTGGGCTGCAAAGCCCCGCAACTGAAACACGTCGTGTCCTTCCGAAGGCAGCTGTATATGATCCTCAATAACATCAATGAGGATCTTAATGTCTCCGAAGTTGGATCTCTCTTGCTGCCACCACCACGAAGATTGCTCTTTAGTAATGTTGGAAAGTCAAAGACAGCAACCGTCAGGGTTCTTGCATATGACGTATTCGTGCTGCACCTCTCTGCAAGGATCCAGGACAGTTTGTCAATGTAAACTCCAGTGCCTGGGAATATTTCCACCTAAAAGACAATGGTAAATAAAAAACAAGTTTATCCCCAAACTATTCTTATATTATGTTAAGTGGAATACATTATCAGTAAGGCTGTGATTTTGTTACAGAAATGTGTTATTAAAGACCACAGTATGTCTCAATTCTAAGTTTATTAATTTACAGACATAATAAAGTCAGTGAATCTGTGACACCCATAATTCAATTACATTCTTATTATCAACTATAACTATGAATATAACTGATAATGTAGCATCATTAGATTGTTTACAACCAATATTTGTTTTCAATATATATATTTTTACCTTGTCTTTGTAATATTGTAGACCAAGAGTGTTATACCTGTTTTGGTGATTCTTTGTCAGATTCAGAACAATTTGCTGTGGGGCTGTCAGAACCACTTGATGGTGACACACTTTTGTCTTCATTGCTGATAAATGTGGCTTTTGTTACAATTTTTTTCAGATTGTCCAAAAGGTCTGGAATCTCTGGAGAAAAAAACCTTAGTATTAAATGATAATCATTTCTAGTAATATATTTAATACAAAGTGAAAACAAAACCATCAATGCCTGCAATTATACTTGAGAGACTTGCTCTATGTTATTGGCAAACTGACCTTTTTGTGGGTCATTAACATTAGCTACGAAAAAAATAAAAGAGATAAAATACAAGAATTACCAGGTCTAATGTAATGCATATAGTCATTAATGTAGGATTATGAAGTTATGTTGAAAAACTTTATTTAATAATCAGTATTATTAAACTATTAGACAGTGCACATTAAGAGTCTGTATTGTGGTTCTAGATTACTTCAGTATGATCAACTATAATACATTACTCTGGAATCTAAATTACTGAAGAATAACATTTATCAAGGTAAGGAATTATTTGCTATAAATAAAAAAACTTACCATCAACCATACGGTTTCGAAGACATTGGTTTTCATTTTTAAGTCTTGTGTTTTCCTTTTCGAGCTGCTTAACTTTTTGCTGTAGCTCAACTTCACTGGACTCTTTAAATGTCTGTAGAATATGACGGGATCTAATTCTTGAAGCTCCATCGGTTTTCTCTTATTTTGTGCTGTATTCAGAGAGAAAAAGAGTTTAAAATGAATATATATATATATATATATATATATATATATATATATATATATATATATATAATGAAAATGATTTAAAAAAAACAATCCTGCAATACATTTATTTAATATTTGCAGTAATTATCTCACCGGTAACTGTGGTTCATCAAGGTCACTATCATCTGAAATTTGAAGTTTTTTGTTTGGTTTAGGTACTGTCTTCATTTTAGGACAGGGCATTTTTGTTAGGTCATTAAGTTTTCTTCTTAGTTCGCCTTCTTTTCCTAAAATAAAAATAAAATAAATAAAACCCTGCATTATGTCCACAGATATTTGGGGATTATATTTATTTGTCATAAAAATACTGTGCTTTGACCATACAAATTAAGATGAACAGCCAACACTGAATCAAAACTGAAGTTAAATTATATCTGGTTTAATTTATTTTGTGATTTGGGGGATTTTATTGTAAAGCACAACACACAATAAATCGTTCTTACAAATGCCAGTCAAGTATGACGAGTTTTAGCGCCCTCACCACCACCTACCATGTTATAAGAGTATGTTAGAAGTACAACACATTAATAACTTAAACATTCATTTCAAATATACTGTGATTGTATATATCAAATAGCATGTAAAGACTTTAATGTTTTTTTTTAAATAAACATTGTTACCAGTCATAATGATCTGCGCTTCATGGACAGGCCATCCACCTTTTGGAGGTTTGTTCGTGTCTCTCCACTCTGCTCTGAAGTTTCGAGTCGTCTCTTCGTCATCATCAGCAATGCTGAATAAATCAAAATTGCGAAAGCAAGCAGTGGGAATCACGCTGTAAGAGTCTTTGTCGACCCCACTTTCCCACTTCACCAACGCGTGCATCACCGCCAAACTACCTTCACCTTCTCGTCCGTTTTTTCTGCGCGTTTTTCCCCCGACAACTCACGGCACAAAAAACAGTCCCGCTCTGCATTCTGGTACTTGGCGTTCTTAATAACACCAACAGGGTGTAATCGCATAGACCACTCGAGTATAAAGTACTACATATCCCATCAGTTACTGTTTTTTTTCATCTTCTGAAACTGCAATTTAGCACTTTCAACTGTTTCTTAGTGATTCCTAGAATTACTAACCGGTATTGTAGTCAATGTGTTTATAACCTTTTTTGTTTAACGATTTGTGTGTTATCCTATGTGATCCCATGGTCTTTGATTTGGTCACGGAAGTGATTTGTCTTTGATTTGTTGATCTAGAGTTGAATTTTAATTAGTTTTTCCCTTTTGTATAATTAGTGTAGTGCTACATTTAGTCTTTGTTTTTAAATAAATTTGACAATTTATATCTTTGGAATTGGTGTCTGCGTCCAATTATTACAGAAATTGAGTTCTACAAGACTCCAGGATTCGTGATAAGGTGATACTATGAATTCACTTCTTTAATTGAAATTTAAAAGTGTACCTTATGCTACATACATATATATATATATATATATATATATATATATATATGTATGTATGTATGTATGTATGTATGTCCAATTGCTTTGACAATACAAATGAATAGAATTGAGAGGGAGAGAGAGAGAGAGACAGACAGACAGACTGACAAACAGAAAAACAGACAGACACAGACACACACACACACAGAGCCAGCCAGCCAGCCAGCTCAGCGATGACATCACGAGCCTCTCTCAGCTGACTGCTATGACATCACAGAGCACGTACATTCCGTTGCTTGCCGTCTGTCAACCACTCAGTCACTGCCAGCCAGACTGGCTGGCTGGCTGGATGGGGGGGGCTGCTTGCTGCTGCTGCGTACCTTAGCAAGCTTATTTGCTTGACCGGCCTTCCTACTCCTCTGCCCACATGCCCACCTATGCCCGATCTGCTGTTCACCTGGATCACAGCTCCGCCCCAACAAGGCAGATCCTCCCAAAAATGGTACAAACTCACCCACGATCCCCTCCACGGAAAGCTTTAGCAAAAGGCAAAAGCGTTATACGTAATGAAGAGGAACCCGAGTCCAAGACGCATCCGACCAGCCATACATATTTGTGTGTATTAAAGATCACATTTTCTTACATTTAGTTTTTCTGTACTTTATTACATCTTATTGTGATTTATAAATGTATTGTTTCTTTTCCATATGTATGTATGTATGTATGTGTGTGTGTGTGTGTCTGTCTCTGTGTGAAAGTGAGTGTGTGTGTCTGTACGTGTGTGTGCCTGTCTCTGTGTGAAAGTGAGTGTGTGTGTGTGTGTGTGTGTATGTCTGTCTGTGAAAGTGTGTGTGTGTGGGTGTGAGTGTCTGTCTGTCTGTCTGTCATGTAACTCGCACATCTGTGAGGGCACCATTTTTGCAGAAGAGATGTACACATTTTGGAGCAACATATGCTGCCATCCAGACATCATCTTTTCCAGTGACGTCCCTGCATTTTCAAACAGATCACATTTTATTACATTTTGTTTATCTGTACTTTATTACATCTTATTGTGATTTATACTTGTAATGTTTCTTTTCCATATATATGTATGTACAGTGGGGGAAAAAAGTATTTGATCCCCTGCTGATTTTGTACGTTTGCCCACTGACAAAGAAATGATCAGTCTATAATTTTAATGGTAGGTGTATTTTAACAGTGAGAGACAGAATAACAGCCAAAAAATCCAGAAAAATGCATTTCAAAAAAGTTATACATTGATTTGCATGTTAATGAGGGAAATAAGTATTTGACCCATTTTCAATGCCCTGGCTTAGGGAAGGAGGTTCTCACCCATGATTTGACGGTACATGGCCCCGTCCATCGTCCCTTTGATGCGGTGCAGTTGTCCTGTCCCCTTAGCAGAAAAACAGCCCCAAAGCATAATGTTTCCACCTCCTTGTTTGATGGTGGGAATGGTGTTCTTGGGGTCATTCCTCCTCCTCCAAACACGGCGAGTTGAGTTGATGGCAAACAGCTTGATTTTGGTCTCATCTGAGACCACTTTCACCCAGTTCTCCTCTGAATCATTCAGATGTTCATTGGCAAACTTCAGACGGGCCTGTACATGTGCTTTCTTGAGCAGGGGGACCTTGCGGGGGCGCTGCAGGATTTCAGTCCTTCATGGCGTAGTGTGTTACCAATTGTTTTCTTGGTGACTATGGTCCCAGCTACCTTGAGATCATTAACAAGATCCTCCCATGTAGTTCTGGGCTGATTCCTCACCGTTCTCATGATCATTGAAACTCCACGAGGTGAGATGTTGCATGGAGCCCCAGACTGAGGGAGACTGACAGTTATTTTGTGTTTCTTCCATTTGCGAATAATCGCACCAACTGTTGTCACCTTCTCACCAAGCTGCTTGGTGATGGTCTTGTAGCCCATTCCAGCCTTGTGTAGGTCTACAATCTTGTCCCTGACATCCTTGGACAGCTCTTTGGTCTTGGCCATGGTGGAGAGTTTGGAATCTGATTGATTGATTGCTTCTGTGGACAGGTGTCTTTTATACAGGTAACGAGCTGAGATTAGGAGCACTCCCTTTAAGAGAGTGCTCCTAATCTCAGCTCGTTACCTGTATGAAAGACACCTGGGAGCCAGAAATCTTGCTGATTGATAGGGGATCAAATACTTATTTCCCTCATTAACATGCAAATCAATTTATAACTTTTTTGAAATGCGTTTTTCTGGATTTTGTTGTTGTTATTCTGTCTCTCACTGCTAAAATACACCTACCATTAAAATTATAGACTGATCATTTCTTTGTCAGTGGGCAAACGTACAAAATCAGCAGGGGATCAAATACTTTTTTCCCTCACTGTATGTATGTATGTATGTATGTATGTAAGTGTGTGTGTGTCTGTCTCTGTGTGAAAGTGTGTGTGTGTGTGTGTGTGTGTGTGTGTGTGTGTGCGTGTGTCTGTCTGTGAAAGTGTGTGTGTGTTGTGTGTGTGTGTGTGTGTGCGTGTGTCTGTCTGTGAAAGTGTGTGTGTGTGTGTGGGTGTGACAGTGTGTATGAGTGTCTGTCTGTCATGTAACTCGCACATCTGTGAGGGCACCATTTTTGCAGAAAGAGATGTACACATTTTGGAGCAACATATGCTGCCATCCAGACATCGTCTTTTCCAGGGACGTACCTGCATTTTTCAGCAGGATAACGCCAAACCACATTCTGCCCAGATTTCAAGCGCATGGTTGCATAGGCAGAGAGTGCGGGTGCTAGCATGGCCTGCCTGCAGTCCTGACCTGTCTCCGAATTGAGAATGTGTGGCGCACTATGAAGTGCAAATTAAGACAACGAAGGCCCTGTGCAGTTGCGCAGCTGAGGAAATGCATAATGGATGAATGGGGGGAAATCCCACTTGCTAAACTTAACCAAGTGGTGTCTTCAGTGCCCAAGTGCTTAATAAGTGTTATTAAAAGAAAAGGTGATGTTACATAGTGGTAAACAGTCGACTGTCCCAACTTTCTTGGTTTCTTTTCACTGCTAATGAGATGCTGTAGAGTGAGTTTTCATGAGCTCTAATCGTATTGATGAATTCATGCAGCATTTGTAATTGAATTTCAAAAAGAAATCCTTGCTGTCTGGCCTGTGTGTATGAGATGTACTCTGTCAATCTTTGGCTAACAACTGAAACATTGGTAGAACAGAAATGGCAACATAAAAAAGAAAAGTACATTTTAAAAGAGCACATTAAATAGGATGAATATACAGTTTTTTACAATCACTTTGTCATTCATTTCAGAACCTTGATGTCATTTTTCAAAACTAGACACAAAACTCAAAACGGTCATCACTTGTAACACAGGCTGTCCAATGTTCAAAACATTGTATTGTGCATTCATATCTTTAAAGAAACCTTGCACTTGCAGACTTGTTGGTTCAAATAACTCATTTATCATGAAATACCATAGTAACATAGTAACACAGAAGATACCGATAGTTTCACTGTGTAGTTGTTCGTACAATCATTAAATATTGTAGTACAAAATATGTGATACATGTTTTATTATGGTACTACACATAAATACATCACTGTAAAAGGACTAGTAGAGAGAATACTACAGACACAGTGGAATCATTGAACAAAATCTGAAATGTATTGATGCAATACAATCAAATCACACCATAGGTTTCTTTGAAGCCATGCAACAATAATTAGCTACAAGAAAGAACAAAACTACAGTAAAATGTCAACTGCAGTGTTCCTCACCTGGCTTAGTGTAAAACAAAGGATTGATTACTGTACTTCTGAATTTCCATCAGCCCTGTGTTCAGGTTCAGGTTCTCACAACCATTTTTCACAAGAGGCATCTTGAAACTGAACATACCTGAACATACTCAGTCATCAGCTGCTTCACTCTGTCTGCATTTCTTTCAAAAGGCACACTATACTCTGTGCTACACATTGGTATGCAGTATACAGTCATTTGACAATTGAGAGTAGCCTAATGTTTAGTGCATGCTGAAGACTTGCCGCTTCTCAGTACGGAAATTTCTGATGATTGAGGCCACAGTTGATCCTGAGTTGATTCTGAGGTTTGATTGAATCATTGTAGCTGCCTCAGTCATGGTCATGCCATGATTTACAACATGCTCTACAACTATTTCTCGGATTTCACTGGACACTATTTGCTGTTGCTGCCGCTGTCTGGTCCGTGGCCTTGTCCTCTACCACGTTCCCCCAACACCTCTCAAATGAGGCCCATGGCTGCCTCTCTGGTGAGGCCTAAGCCCTCCTCTATGACGAGGCCCACGACCACCTCTCAGAAGGGGTGCATGTCCCCTTCCATTCCTTTGACCACCACGTCTTCCTCCTCCCACTGCTTGACCTCTATTGTGACCTGGATGACTTGCCGGCTCCATGTTATCACTGTGTTGCTGGGGTGGATAGCACTCATTTCACTCGATACTCGTACCACAATGTGAAATCAATCATCAATAACCAGTTGGCAGTATTGGAAAAGCAATTACAAGGGCCTGCATACATACAGTAATGTCAAATCTGATGTGGAAGAACAATCATCTTCAACCAGGTTGGAGCGTTAGTTGCAATGCCTTTAATACACGCAGCGTGGAGAGGAACAGTGACTCAAGTAGATCCCAAAGTCGCTCTGCCTTCATTTTAACAGTCAGAGCTTTTATACACAAAAATCAAAGAGCTGGTTATAATCAGAAAGTCATTACTATGTTATCTTAAAAGTTAGCTAAGCAGAATTTATATCATTATAGGACAGAGTTCATAGATCAACACATGGATTAGGGAGCAGGCACTTCAATCATACTGTTTGACATTGTCTCCAAGATTCTCATCGTAAATAACAAACAGAAATCAAACTACCTTCTGGCCTGACCTTCTAGCTTGACCTTATCTTTCTTAAGTATACAAGAGAGAAAAACAGGTATTAGAGAAAGAATTTCTAACTTTCCTTCCACACTGAAAACATGGTGTGGAAAAGTGCTACATGATGATGAATGATGATGAAATATTACATCCATAGATAATGTAGTCCAACTGGTTCATGCTCCTCGGTTATTGGTGTCAATGGATCTCATTATCCTGAAACTTTCATGATCGAAACATGGAATATTGTTTGTCAGTTTCCATAAAATTATGCATTAAGAGTAATGCAACAGTCACTTATCATTTTGAGCAGCTGTATCAATTGATAATTAGATCATTGTAATGAAATGAATAGACAGTGATCTCAGATGTAATGTGTGAATTGCATTTTGAAATGGTAATACTTTGATGTTAAGTTGTGTCATTTTAGTTCAATGAACAAATGATCTGAGGTTGATGTGTATTGTATCCAAGCAATTGTAAAAAAGTGTTAGAGTTTTGAAAAATGTGCATTTTGATCATCGGGTGTGAGTTTAGTGTCTAGAGTTTTGAAAAATGACATCAAGGTTCTGAAATGAGTGCCAAAGTGATTGTAAAAAAGTGTAATATCAGGGGACAGTGGCTATTAGTGATCTGGCCTTCCGTGGCCTCTGTATTAATGTAACAGGTCACATTGTATGTGTACACTGATACTTGATAGTATAATATATTACAAGTAAAAAACATACATAGGTATCATAGAAGTATTTTGCAGAAATGATTATGGATAGTTATCAAAATGGAGAGGAAATGCTAAATCCAGTCTCCCCAGGCTGAGCTTCTATTGCTGCACCTGCTAAGTGGCTGCTGGCCCCACTATATGGATAGAGCCACACCAAGTACAAGAGTCTCCCCATTGCTATTTATATCTCCCTATCCAATCTTTAATACGTGTCAGGGTGGGGTGCCTATTCCCCTGCATGCTTTGAAACCTATAGCACCTGGGACGCACACTTGGGATCCGGTTCCTCTGCCCCTCACATACACATGAGGAATCCTAGGTGCTCAATACGTCATACTGTCTCGTTCATCTCATGTGTAAACTATGGACAAATACATGACTAAACGTGTTTAGTTGCTTTTCCCAGAATGCTTTGCACGATATGCAAATAACGGGGACTATGATTGGCTCCCTGACATTACCCACACTGCGACTGATGCTACCCATTTCACTACCCAACAAAGACCCATAATATGCGTGTGTCTGTCTGTCTGTCTGTCTGTCTGTGTGTGAAAGTGTGTGTGTGTCTGTCTGTCTGTCTGTCATGTAACTTGCACATCTGTGAGGGCACCACTAATGCCGAAAGAGATGTACACATATTGTTTATTTTCCATATATATGTATGTATGTATGTATGCATGTCCAATTGCTTTGACAATACAAATGAATTGAATTGAGAGGGAGAGAGAGAGAGAGAGAGACAGACAGACAGACAGACAGAGAGACACACATACACACACACACACACACACACACAGAGAGCCAGCCAGCCAGCCAGCTCAGCGATGACATGACGAGCCTCTCTCAGCTTACTGCTATGACAGCACAGAGCACGTACATTCCGTTTAACAAATCGTTAAACAAAAAAGGTTATAAACACATTGACTACAATACCGGTTAGTAAGACGAAGGTGAGTCTCTCGTTAGTATTATTAGTCAGACATTAAATAACTACGCAGGTTAGTATTTATGTCGGGTAACTTCTCGTTATATATATATCAGTCTCATTTACGTTTAGGTGCCGAGAAAGATCCTATTTGTTACCACAATTTCCCTTAACTGATTATTATTCAATGATTAAGGATAGGCAGGGCCACCAATAATCTAATGTCTATTAACTTGTGTCAATTTCAGACTAAACAGTTAAACAGGAATGAGAAGATATTTCTCGGGGTTGACAGATTTTATTTCTAAAATTATCAACAAAACAGTTTAATGCAACACACATTTATATTTAAGAAAACTAAATGATATTACACATTCTAGAGTTATGAATCACAGATTAACATTTCTAATTGATTTCTCAAATGTCATGAATCACAAACTCCAAACTGTTAAACTTATGTGAACTTCGTCGCAGAGAGGCCTCTCTGCCTTCGGGCTCAGATAACAGCACACGGCACGAGGTCTGTGTGGTTTGGAACAAAGGCAGTCTGGTTCGGCTTTGTCCAAGAACTTCCACTCAGTCGATGCACCTGTAAGTTGGGGTTTCGGGAATGTAGAGTCTTTTCCAAACAGATTTTCCACTGGTTTGAATGCTCCAAGGTTGTGCACAAAATCTTCTTTGTAAGCAGGGTTCCACCGTAGTTACTTGAAGACAAAGTCTTTGAGGAAAGCAGGGCCCTGTTTATTCCAAGGGTCAAGTTTCTTAAGACTCAAATAGCTATTTAAGTGACTGACACTTTCGTATTCAGTCGACTTAGTCAATTGTCCAGCTGTAAAACTCCACTGATCAGGTGGGTCTGTAAAGTTATTTATTTAATAAATTCCTTTAAAAGAATTCTTCGTACGGCTCAATCTCCTTCTCCCAGTTTAACTCTTCTGTTGCCGGCAAAGACTTGGTTGGTTTCTGATTCCGGTTCTGGCAACAGAGCTACAGGTTGAGCTGTGGCAGCGAGTTTCTGGTTCAGGTGAGAGAAAGAGAGAGAGAAAGACTGTCCGCTGTTCCTTAAAGTCTGTCAGATCAGTAGGTGATTGGTCCCTGAGTTCTTGAGATTGGATTTCGGTTTCAGCCCCCAGTGTCCTATTGGAGGGGGGCTTGATTTATGACTGATGTCAATCCATGCCATCTTTTGGAAATGCCGGTTGGCCCGGGTTCGTAGCTCTATGTCGGGATTTCGGCTCTCGTCCACTTCAAAGAGTTTTTATCACCTACAGGCCCCTTTCTCCAGACATCTCATAGCAGAATTCCAAACTATTTGGCCTCTTCTCGGTGCCATCCTCCCCAAAACTGTCACTTTGATGCAAACCAGTTCCAAGCTGATGAGCTAAGGAAATCTGATAACTTTGGGGGGGGGAGAGGTCTTCTTTAGATCCGTGCTTCAGCTCAGAGCCCAAATGCTCTTATCCAAATACACCCAACATAACGCTACATATGTATGTATGTATGTATATATGTGTAGAAGGAAAATTAGAAATTATTTTCTTACACCTGTTTTTCTCTCTTGTATACTTAAGAAAGATACGGTCAAACTAGAAGGTCAGCCCAGAAGATAGTTTGATTTCTGTTTGTTATTTACGATGAGAACCTTGGAGACAATGTCAAACGGTATGACCTACGAGCCTGTTCCCTAAAACCATGTGTTGACCTATGAACTCTGTTCTATAATGATATATGTTCTGCTTAGTTAGCCTTTAAGATAACATAGTAATGACTTTCTAGCATGTATGGATGTTTGTATGTATGTATATATATATATATATATATATATATATATATATATATATATATATATATATATATATGTATGTATGTATGTATGTATGTATGTCCAATTGCTTTGACAATACAAATGAATTGAATTGAGAGGAAGAGAGAGAGAGAGAGAGAGAGAGAGAGAGAGAGACAGACAGACAGACAGACAGCTCAGCGATGACATCACGAGCCTCTCTCAGCTGACTGCTATGACATCACAGAGCACGTACATTCCGTTGCTTGCCGTCTGTCAACCACTCAGTCACTGCTAGCCAGACTGGCTGGCTGGCTGGATGGGGGGGCTGCTTGCTGCTGCTGCGTACCTTAGCAAGCTTATTTGCTTGACCGGCCTTCCTACTCCTCTGCCCACATGCCCACCTATGCCCGATCTGCTGTTCACCTGGATCACAGCTCCGCCCCAACAAGGCAGATCTTCCCAAAAATGGTACAAACTGATCCACGTTCCCCTCCACGGAAAGCTTTAGCCCAAAATAAGGGACACATTCTGTAACAACATAATGGATGCCCACCCAACCTGTGACAAAACTTAGAAAAAAGAAAAACGGTCAGTCCTCCTGGGGGAGGGACACACAGCCACCCTGGCTGCCCAATATGTCAGCGCCTACCACAGCCTGAGGGACACAGTGACACACGAGCACCGGCTGTAAATATAATGTAAATGCTCATTTGTAATGCATGTCATTGTATTTCAAAAAAGGAATCTGGAAATAGTAAACCAATTTTCTTTATTTGTATGTATTTAAGATCACATTTTATTACATTTTCTTTTTCTGTACTTGATAACATCTTATTGTGATTCAAAATTCTATTATTTATTTTCCGTATGTATGTATGTATGTATGTATGTATGTATGTATGTATGTATGTATGTATGTATGGAAGGAAAGTTAGAAATTCTTTTCTCACACCTGTTTTTCTCTCTTGTATACTTAAGAAAGATTAGGTCAAGCTAGAAGGTCAGGCCAGAAGGTAGTTTGAATTTTGTTTGTTATTCACGATGAGAACCTTGGAGACAATGTCAAACGGTATGATGGCAGCATCACTTACAATTTTGACAGCCGGAAGTCCCGCCCTCCCTACGTACCATAGACCGGAAGGCCCACCTCACCTTCCGGTTACCCCCACCTTTGAACCGGAACTTCTCTCTCCTTCCCATCACCCCCAGGGTTACCCTTTTACCCTCCCTTGTCAGCCATCTTGGATGATATCGGCCATATTGGATGTCAGCCATTTGTAAGGTCATAGGTCATCTGGTAAGATGGGAGCCATTTTGTTACCATTTGTAAGGTCATAGGTCATTTGGTAAGATGGTAGCCATTTTGCTAGGGTGACATCCATCATGGTGAGGGTCCGAGTGTACCTCACCCTGCTTGTGTGGAGGTGTAATGTTTTATAGCATAAACTGTGTTTTTAAGGTTATATTGTCTTATGATACTGTTTTAGTAAATTAAAAAATACAAGTTTTAAATACACACATATATATTGGACTTGGTCATGATAGGGATGGTGTTTCCAAAAGAACTCTGGAGAACTTTTTGAACAGCTGTAAAAGCAGGTACACCAGGACGTGGATCTTTATACAGCATTCTCTTGAGCATGTTGGGGAGGGCATCCACTGTTTTCACAATATCCTCAACCAGCAATGTCACATTAGGATTACCAGTGTCATACAAATCACCAAACTTGTGAGCTATTAGAGTGAGGATGGCATCTTCAAGCAGAGATTCCTCAAACATACGTATACATAAACCCACGGCAGCAGGAGTTTTCTTTCTCTGGAAAAAATATATATAATGTCTTATTGCAAAACAAATTTGTAAAACATCTTATAAGGCTTGTTATTTATAACCTTCTCAATTAATTGTATCACTTACTCATCTACACTTTCCAACAAGTCACTTAACCATCTCGAAGGTAGAGTGCATGTTTCTAAGCTATGCAAAAGAGATTTCACTTCTTTCTCAGTCTGTCTGGTGATGCATAGCCCACATAGGGCACGTGCAACACATAACACAACATTTAGAAAGTGGGTGACACTTATTTTGTTACATATAAGAGCGACACTACTCCAGACACTCCCTTGCTCGTGATCTAAAGTTAGACAGAGATGCTGTGCTTGGCTGGGGTCACCTATCAGACAGGCCTCACACTTATCAACTAATTCACGGCCAATACAATGTTGTAACACTAGCGCAATAATGCCCTTTATGGTGTGTGTCATCACTAGTGTTACATGATCATCATAGTTTTTACAATTATATCTCGGAACTTCCCTGTCTGAATCAAAACTCTTGTGGGTTCTAGCAAGGCAAGAACAGAAGCATGCAATGTTCAATCTTGTTCGGGGTCTTAAAGAGTTGACAGAGGAATCCATATCACTGGTGTCTGGTACTCCACTATTCTAATGAAGAGAAAAGAAAATAACACTTAAAACTGTAATGTGTGTCGGTCAGTAAAGAAGTACACAACTATACACAGTTGTAGGACCTCTATATTTACCTCTCTTTCCATTGATGGTCCAACTCCATCATCAGTGTCTGAGGTTTTATCCTCCCTGCCATGTTCATGGTCCTTGTCATCATCTTCAGACTCATCACCAGTGTTGACACCTTCGTCTTCATCAGACATTGGGAGAGCATCCCTGGGGCTCGGAGGAGGAGCGCTGACACTATTCTTTTGATAAACATACAAAGAAGAAAACATGCATTTAAATTCACTTTGCATTGAAATGTATATATACACACATACGGCCTAACAGCATGTAAACACCGGCATACGTTTAAAATTAATAATAATATTCTAAACACGTTTTTAAAGTAAAATAAAGTGTTACCTCTTTTGGGTCCCTGTCTTCCGACCATCTTAATTTTGTGTTAGGTGCCCCCGCATCTTCATCAGCAGCGTGGTCGCTAGGGGGTGTCTTCTTAGCTGGTGTAGCCATAGTGCGCTATGGGGGTTTCCACCAGTTACCGCAGACCTGTTCTGTCCCGAACGGGTGACATGTTTTCTGTGTTTACCAGCATGCTCTTTATACTGTAAATGGTGGCCGGCGGCTCTACAGAGGAGGCGGGGTGTGGGTGGGGTTGGGGGCGTGTGTGGGGACACGTGGGTAAATGGGGGGCAGTGGCTCTACAGAGGAGGAGGAGTGTGGGCGGAGTTGGGTGCGTGTATGGGTGCCACGTGGGTACAGTCATTTGTACCCATTAGGCTCGTGTCCATAACAAATATGTGATAACAATTTATCTCTCCAAATGGTCACCTCACCCAGTGTGTACACGTTGTTTTGAACGTGAGACCATGACCATAGCACGCATAGATACAGATGTCTGTTGGAGATCAACTTTATCGGAGTGAAATAGACACCCCAACATACCGCCCCAACTGAATTCTGTAATAAGAACAACATTTTTGGCGGTTTCCTGGTATGTTATGTGGAATACAATTTTGTGTGATTCTTAGAAAAATTATGAAATATCATTTTGCCCCCCCATAAATAAGCCGCTCCAAGCAGTTAATTTTACACATCCAATATAATATATGAAGGGACACACTCTTCATAATGGCATCTGACTGGGGTCCATTTGATGAGGAAGAGCTAGTAAATGCGTTATCATGTATTGATGGTAAGAATGTTTTTTATAGTAATAGAGTTGGGTTTAAAAGTGTTAGTATATCATGCATAGTTCATGGTTTGTATAATTTAAGGTGAGAGAGAACCGAGATATTACAGCACAGAATAACAGAGCCGAGACTGTCGGGCCGAGCACCCCGCAGGGGACCACGGAGAGTGGAACTCACAACCCCCAACGCCTACGTCCCGAACAGCGCCTTCCAAACCGCAGGAGACACGTGTTCTGAAGGTGGGCCAAAGCAATGTGTTTAATGGCCAGTTTTATTCAGATTTCATGGTATGCCATAGAACAAGTTGTTACATATTATGAATTAATTACATCTTCTAAAACATAATATCGTGTACATTTATGTGACCAATGTTTGTTTTTTGATTTGACAGTTGTTTAACCCACATAACTACACACTCCCCCACCCACCCCAAGTCACAGAGCAAACTTTGAATGGAGGTGTGTAACATTCACCGTTTTTACCAATGTTATTAATAATAATAATAATAATAATATATTTTGTATTTGTTCGAAATGTAGTGAAAAGTCACTGTATAAAGTGTAATTGACATGTTTGTTTTATTATAGCTAAAAATGCGGCACAGCCTGCATTGCCCTGCTTGAGAGGCTTGTCAAGTGGAAAACAGGTGAAGAGATCCGATCGTGCTGATAAAGGGAGGTCCGTTCTACAGCGGGGGAGACAGCCACCAGTCACACAAAGGGGAAACACAGCGCCCAGAAAAGCCCTGAGTAAGACAAACCGGGTGGCACACGACACCACCGATGTGGGGGTGCAATGTGTGAAAGTGAACCGACCGAGCTCCGCTACTGTAAAAAGAGGTAAACGGGGTAAAAGCACGGTTAAAGCCACCACTAGTGGGGATACTGAGATGAAATGTGATCAATCACCCTGTGTTGACATACAGACCCCTGGTGATTGTAGGACCCTGGTGTTTAGCAAGATATGCAGTCAGCTTGTGGAGGCGTTAAACACCGCTCAGTGCATAATACATGTTTTGACAAATTTGTTAAAACAAATAGGGAATTGCCCCGTTTCTGATGAGAGTTTGATGAATCTGTAATTCACACTGTGAATCAATCAGTCTCTGCAAGATCGAGAAGGGTTGTTACAAAAAACAACCAATTCTGAAAACAACAATTGACAAACAATGAAAAAGGAGAAGCACAAAATCTGTCAGTCTGCTTGTGTAATTAGGGGGGTAATGCGAAATAAAATTAATGCTGCGAAAAGAATGCTGCGTAGGCTTAAATTTAGAACAAATGTGTCACAATTAGCACGGTCACAGACACTGTTGCACACTCTCCAGACGGGAGGCCATCCGGTAAACTTGGAAATTCAGGAATATATAGATCAGGATGTATCTAAGGAACTAGCATCGGTAGCTAATAACAATGATAATCAGATCGGGGGTGGTGATGCTGCAATGTTAGAGATGAATAATGAAAATGATGAACAAATGGCTGAGGGTGGCGTTGGCGGGGACCCTCCTCGGGGGTTTTTGGAGATTATTCGTCGCTATGACCGAGAAATTAATAGGTTTCGGGGTATGGAGTTTTATGAAGAATTCAGGTTTGTGAACCTGGATCTGGTACAATCTTATATGAATGCTGTCTGTATTGTGCATGGAGCTGTGCAAGGATTGCTAAATGAAATATCACACAATGTGGGTCCTAATGATTTTGTACAGCTGAGACCGAGCTCGGGGTCATTAAATAATCCTTTCTAATCGAGGAGGCGAAATGTGGGGGAGCTGGACGCTGCAGATTTCTTAGAGAGCATAGCTAATTTACTACAAAGTCACAACAAAATTCTATCACATTTGAGTTTGCGAATAACGGTCACTGTGATTAGAAATATGCAAGGTGGTGGTGGTGCGCGGAGGCGCTTAAAAGGTATTTTATTTAGTAAAATAATAGACATAAACCAAGGTAACAATTTATGTTTTGCTGCCAGTGTGTACCGCCTGTGGAAGGGTAAAGAATGCAGAGATTCCGAAATGTTAGATGGTGCCAAACGAATGCATAGCCAGCTAGGGTTTTCAATTCAGAAAAAAAAAATGTTTTTCAGATATTCAGGCATTTGAAAGACTATTGGGGGTCATTATCAAAGTATTGTACCATGAAAACGGATGGGAATATTTTACTACGGGGCCTACACCTATAAATTCTAAGTATCCGTTGCTCTTATCCTGTATCAAGTGTTGCTCATTGCTTCGCTGTCCTCGTCCTGTACCCTCAGTGTTTTCAGAGCCCGTTCTTGATCTTGTAGAAATATATTGCAGAAGAGCAGAACTACAATCACACTTTTTCAATGCTATTGCTTTTTTCTACCTCCCTGGTGAGGTACCAATGCGGGAAGTTTGAGAGAGTATTTCTAAAATGTGTATGATCCAATACACACAGTTATTTAAAAAGCTGACGTCTTGTACATGCTCACCAGAACCAAGCCTAATTAAATAACACATTTAATATAAAATAAGTACATGTGCAGTAGCCACTTGGACAATTACAGATCCCCAGGTCAAAACACAACAGAAAGACATGGAAGATCGTATTTTCAAATCACACCTGTGGCCCCCCTAACTGTAATTTGGTATTAGTGGGTCAAAGGATTTATTTAGTTCAAGTCATAATAAGATTATATTTTGAAAGGAAACACTACAGGATGTAATATTTAAAATGACTGTGAGTACCTTTCATTAACATTGTTTTAAAGGCTGGGACCAATATGGTGGAATATCTCCAACACACGGACATTGAGAGACTCGACCCCTTTGTGCTGCTGCTCAGAGACCAACTCTCAGTTGTCTCTGAGTAGGCTATGGATCAACTTCCTTTCCTAATATGAAGGAGACAATGGATACAAAACCTATAGGCAACTATGAAAAACAGGTGATTATTGTTATTCTTCTCATTATAAACTACTTAATACATCTCTCCCATAAAGTACAACAGGATAGTGGTGACGTCATTCAGGATTGGATTGCCATTGGTCAAAAGCCCTCTGAGAGAAATTGTGTGGCGACACTCCACACTCTTAGAAGAAATTGTTCTGCACAGAACCATAAAGGGTTCCTCGAGTAATCGCTCTGGTGGATCCCTTTATGGCTCTATGTAGAACCCCTTCAGTTAGTAGACCCTGCTTGATATGATACTTTACAATTTTTACATTCTGCCTTTGTTGTTTATATTATCAAAATGCATCCAAATGCTACTTCGTTTGTGCCTGTCACTCATCTTGTTTTCTGACCCGTAATTAAAGATGAACTTTTCGCCACACTGCTCGGCCGCACCACTCGCACTGACTGAATGTTGTGTTGAGGTGTGTGTGCTGCACCAAACGGGAGCACCGGGACAATGTCATCATACGCAGCACATCAACACAACATTCATACTTTTATTCTGTCTTGTATTCATTTATAAGAAATAAAAACATAAGAACAGACATCCTTTCTCAGACGGGACCCGGCACATTCGCGAACGACATCACTATTCTGTCCCTGTGCGCCGTGTTGATCTGGGTCCTGCTCCCAGGTCTGCCACCTCCCCTCCTGTCTGCTGAAGTCCACTTTCCAATGTGGGAGGTCTCTGCGGCTCGTATCAGACGCTCCCTCCTCTCCTCTCCCAGGGCAGGGTGATTAAGTGGGGACGCGTGTGAAGAGTGCAGGTGGACCCAGGTGAGTTGTGCGGTGGTGATTGGCTCAAAGAAACACAAATAATAAGGCACACGTGCAAACAATCAAAATAATACTAAGTGAATAACAAATTAAACAATAAAGTGAAAGATAATCACCACACAAAATAATGGCAATATAGAACCAAACAAAATACACAAGCCATATTGCATAAAGTGAAGTGAAATATAAATATAATAAGTAATGGTGATTAAGGAGCTAATTAACACCGTCCGTGACATTTACATTGGTTGGGTGTGTGGATACCAGTAATTATTTTTGTTTTATTGAAATACAAAATAATTCTATTTTTCCGAAGTGCTGAACTTTAATACAGTCTAGAAAGATTAATATTTTTTGTCTTGGGCTATATTATTATTACCATAGTTTTTCTATTGTATAAGTATCTTGGAGTAGGGGCATCTCACCTGTCCTGTAAGATTTGGGAGGGTAGGAATAGTGTAGTTATTTTCTCTGTTTACTTGTTGTGTGCCCCATTACTGTTAGTTCAGGTAGCCACTGTGAATTTAAATCCTGAACCCTACTTTGCCAAATAAGGTCACAGCTTTACTTTGGTATGTAAAAAAAAAAAGAAATAAGAAAGAAAAGAAAACGCAGGATAGGCACATACCTCAAATTTGGCACATACCCCCTGTGGCCCCCCTAACTGGCACCGTGGACAAAACACTGTCAGCACCCCCCCCACCACTAACATCATGGACAATACACCCCCCCGATGATGGCCCCGCTACGATTACAACTGGCCCCAGCCATGCCCCCCGAGATGAAAGGGGCTAGAACCACCGCTGAATGGCTTGTTAGTGAGTTTGACTTAGGATCATGTTTTTAGTTGTTTAATATCTGCAATATGAATAGCCTACAATCATTACACATAAGTTTGATTTAAAATAACTAATTAAAGGTTAGATATACTGTATAACTTTGAATACTATTCTATACGGAGACATTATGTATTCTTACCATGGCAACTTCGATATTCTTGTTTCTATTAACTTTTGCATGTAAAGATTACATATTGTGGTTATGGGATACTTCGTTGCATTTTTTGGCATGTTGTTGTTTTCTTTTATGTGTGACTTTTAACTTTATACCCTATAGGATCCAATAACTTTAAACAGTATAACAATAATAATATTATAAGAGAAGACCAGCTAATGTATTGTTTACATGCAAAACCTTGGAAAAACATACTATTGTAAGCAAATGTAAACTATGAGGAAATATAATATTTGCACCCACAGTATAATGGACTGGGGGATAATCAGTATTTAAAAACTTTAAACTTTCAATATTTCCTTAAGTGACATTACGTGTACATCTAGATTGGTGATTGTTTCGTTACTCTGTAGTATTTCCTTCTTTGCGTCATCCTGCCGAGCTCATGAATTCTTGCCAAGGATGTTTTTCCTTGACTCCTTTGTCTCCGCAGTGAGGCTGACTGGGACGAAGTATGGCTGTGGAGATGGGGGTGTGGGGCCTGCACGGTCATGGTCTCGCAATACCAGCCCCAGTCCAAGAGGATACTGTATATTTTCTGTGACATCTTCCGAGGAACAGTGCCTTCATTGAAACTGTGGCGACATAGAAACTAAAGCAATCTTCTGTCCTGTCTCGAAGCAGTACAAGGAGAAGCTGACATGGGAGACGTCAAACAGCAGTTAGATTATTTATTATTATTTGTAAACCTAATAAACTGCCTGGCTTGAAATGTCTCTATGGTGACATAGTGAAAAAAGGTGTTACGAGTTGGACGCCATGGCATAACAAACTGAAAAAAACAGTTTTCGGCTAGAGAACATTTGACAGTACCTGATATTATGGCAACTGCCCTGTTTTGGAAATTACAACATTTAATATCTTTGGTTTATATTTACAATAGGGCTATTTTGAAACATTAAGGCAGATTGCATGCTTCTCCTGAAACCTCCGAAGTTTTCCTGTCCTGTCTTCCTGTCATGCGATATGTTTTTATTGTATATTGTTCAGCTCGGCTACTCTTTCTGATTAGCCAGCTATGTATTATATTGTATTTTTCTCATTGGGTCTGTGACCCGCTCCTATTGGATCAGGGGTCCACTGCCATGATATTGCGCGGAGGCCGCACAAGTGCTTGATTGCCTACACCAGACATTGTGCAAGTAGATTACGGCCTCGCTCCTAGCTGCACTAGTAGAGCAGCCGGCCTTGTTCTTGTAAGTGGAGGGCATAAGAGTTAACCTCTGTAGCCCCGCTTTGTATATGCTGATAGCAGACAGCTCCCGGTAGAGCGTGACTATGGTCCTCGCTCCTGGACGGCTCAGGTGCGGCCCTACGGGATCCCTGAGGTAACTGTCTGGAGTTGTGTTGCCTAGGCACCCTTGCGGTGCACCTCGTGGCAGGCTCCCTTATCAGCTCGCTGCCTCCGCCCCTGCGACGGCTTTGTTATACAGCAACCCCTCCCCCTTGGGCAGTGCTTCCGACTTGAAAGATAACGATAGGTTGCGTATGCAATACAGTACACACAAACCATTATTTGAATAGGCACACAAAGCG
This sequence comes from Amia ocellicauda, assembly GCF_036373705.1. Lineage (NCBI taxonomy): Eukaryota > Metazoa > Chordata > Actinopteri > Amiiformes > Amiidae > Amia > Amia ocellicauda. The sequence goes on along the minus strand of NW_027103001.1, from coordinate 120,190 downwards.
CCAACTAAGCATGAATGATAGTATAAATGAAAAACACTTGTGGCTTTTGCTTTTTCATGTACAGGGCATAGCAGTTTGCAATAAAGTTTATTCATACATGTAGTAAACACACATACACACAGGCATCCAAATGTGTAAAGTATGCTTCCAACAAGGCCGACTTCATCTCCGCCTTCGCCTCCCACCACTCTCTGGATTTCCTCGCTCTCACTGAGACATGGATCTCCCCGGAGAACTCATCCACCCCTGCTGCCTTATCCTCTGTGTTTGTCCTGTCCCACTCCCCCTGTCTTACTGGGTGGGGGGGGAATAGGGCTCCTGCTCTCCCCTTCTCTGCTATTCTCTGTGCCACCCCCCTCTCTCTCCTCTATCGCCTCCAACAGCTTTGAATTCCCTCTCACCTCTTTCTTCTAGTTCTCTACTGTCCTCCTGGTCCACTTACCACCTTCCTGGATGAACTCGACTTTCTTCTCTCCTCCCTCCCCTCGCTGTCCTCACCTACCATCCTCTCCAAACCCTCCCACTCTGCCGGATTTCTTCCTCTCTTTTACTCCTTTAACTTCTCTCTCTCCGTCTCCACCCACTCACAGAGCAGGCTGCCAGTTAGACCTCATCTTGTCTAGAGGCTGTTCCCCTTCGCAACTCTTCGTGACACCCCTGGACATCTCAGACTCAGAATCACCACCGAGACGGCTCTCCTGGCAGTCACTGACTCCCCCCGGTGTGCTCGGGCGGCCTCCCTCTCCTCAGTCCTCATCCTCCTTGATCTCTCTGCAGCATTTGACACTGTCGATCACTCCATCCTCCTCTCCTACCTCGCTGACCTCGGTATCTCTGGAACTGCTCTCACCTGGATCTCCTCCTACCTCAACGACTGGACCTACCAAGTGACATGGCAAGGTTCCTCATCCACCCCCCAACCTCTCCTCATAGACGTACCCCAAGGCTCCATCCTGGGCCCGCTCCTGTTCTCTCTCTACACTCGCTCCCTGGGCCCCCTCATCGCATCCCATGGTTTCTCCTACCACTTCTATGCAGATGATGCCCAGATCTTCCTGTCTTTTCCCTCTTCTGACCCTCTCATCCCTTCTCGCATCTCTTCCTGTTTGTCTGCTATCTCCGCCTGGATGCAGTCACACCACCTCAAGCTCAACCTCTCTAAATCGGATCTCCTCTTTTTCCCCCACTCTTCCTCACCTTCTGCTGATCTCCCCATCTCAATCCCCTTGGAATCCACCACACTTTCTCCTGCTTCTTCCGCTAAAAATCTAGGAGTCATTCTTGATCCTGCGCTCTCCTACACCCAGCACATCACCACACTGACAGGCACCTGCAGATTCTTCCTGAGCAACATACGCCGAATCCGTCCCTTCCGCACCAACTTCTTGACTCAGCTGCTCGTCCAGTCACTGGTCCTCTCCCGCCTGGACTACTGCAACTCCCTCCTGGCCGGCCTGCCTGCAACTACTACCCGCCGCTCCAGCTCATCCAGAACTCTGCGGCTCGCCTGGTAATCTCTTTCCCTCGCACACACTACTCCACTGCTCCGCTCCCGCCACTGGCTCCCGATACCGACACAATATTATTTTTATTTTTTTTATTTCTTGGCAGACGCCCTTATCCAGGGCGACTTATAAAATAAGTGCAATACAAAGTGCAAGAATACAGTTAAATACAAGGCATCAAACATTACAGATTCAAATTTACATTAAACAAAGCAATTCAAGATATAATACATTTTACAACTTCCAATTTATACAGTTAAGTGCAGTAAGTGCGGACATACATCCTGGAAAGTAAAGCTAAGTGCTGTCAAGATGTAAGGTACAGTCAAGGGTTACAGGAAAGGGAGCAAGGAGGAAAATCAATCAATAATCCAAGAAGCATGACAAAATGCTATGAAGTGCTATCTAACGGGGATTAAAGGGACTAATATTACAAGTACTGTCTGAAAAGATGTCTTGAGTTAGCGCCGGAAGGATATATTAGTTGTAATATTAGTCCCTTTACTCTCCTGTAAGGTAGCACTTCACAACATTTTACCATGCTTCTTGCCTTGTATTACTAATACTTGTATTATTGATTTCCCCCTTGCTCCCTTTCCCGTAGCCCTTGACTGGGACCTAACATCTTGACAGCACTTAGCTTTCACTTTCCAGGATGTATGACTTTACTTATTGTATTTACTTGTGTAAATTGGAAGTTGTAAAATGTATTATGTTTTGAATTGCCTTGTATAATGTAAATTTGAATTTGTAATGTTTGATGCCTTGTACTGAATTGTATTCTTGCACTTTGTATTGCGCTTCTATTTTGTAAGTCGCCCTGGATAAGAGCGTCTGCCAAGAAATAAAAATAATACTAATAATGTGTATTCCCGAACATACAGTGAGGGGAAAAAAGTATTTGATCCCCTGCTGATTTTGTACGTTTGCCCACTGACAAAAAAATGATCAGTCTATAATTTTAATGGTAGGTGTATTTTAACAGTGAGAGACAGAATAACAACAAAAAAATCCAGAAAAACGCATTTCAAAAAAGTTATAAATTGATTTGCATGTTAATGAGGGAAATAAGTATTTGATCCCCTATCAATCAGCAAGATTTCTGGCTCCCAGGTGTCTTTAATACAGGTAATGAGCTGAGGTTAGGAGCACTCTCTTAAAGGGAGCACTCTCTTAAACGTACAAAATCAGCAGGGAATCAAATACTTTTTTCCCTCACTGTAACCCATTATCAATACAAATCAGGGGAATGTTTTTTTTTTCTTTCTCTCAATGTTCTAACACTCCTCAAACAACAAAAATGCAGTAGAAGAAAAGACATTTGTGCTAGGAAAAAGAACAGAAAAAATTAGGCTACATCTCACCTTCTTTGTGGGTCTGGCCATAAGACTTCATCCACATCACATGCGATGTTGTCTTGAGCCAGGCAGCATGGAAAGTATCGCTTGGAGTGCCATATCCAGGCCTGGCATGACCCCTGATCGATGTCTCCACAAGCCTCCTCCATTGCCTGTAGAAGGGGTATGCGTTGGTGGGGCTGGCGATCATACACCTTCCAACGTCATACAGAGAAGAATTCTTCAATAGGATTCAAGAACGCAGATTATGGGGGCGATTGAGTTTGATGAAAAGTGGGTGACCTGTGAACCAATTGCGGACCACAGCAGCCCGGTGGAAACTAACATTGTCCCAGATGATAACGTACCTGGGCTTTTCTGGCACCCAGTCATTAGGGATTAGTCTGTTTGTGGAGGGTGTCCAGAAATGTGATGATGTGTGCAGTGTTGTATGGGCCAAGGATTGCATGATGGTGAAGGACCGCACACATTGTTACGTTGCCACCACGTTGTCCTGGGATGTTGATGATTGCACGGTGTCCGATGATATTTCTGCCGTGGCCGCTTGTTTTTGCAAGATTGAAACCTGCCTCGTCCACATATATTAGCTCACGATGCACTGAATCTGCTTCTAGCTCCATGACAAAACAATGTAGCACAGTATGAAAAGACAGGGATCAGTCAATATGATGTAGCACCGTGCACTTCCAGATCCAGTACCAATGATAGGATAGTATAGCTTACGTGCAGATATTCATATCTCAGTTGTTTTACACGGTCTGAGTTTTGTTCGAAAGGAACTCTGTATAGCTGCTTCATCCCAATTCTATTAAGTTTCAGTAGACGAGAGAGTGCCGAGAGACTCACTCTGTTGATGTTGTGGAATGTGTGTTATCTGCCATTATGTGGTCCTGCAGTTCTCTGAGTGTGATGCAGTTATTTTATATTTACAATGTGCGTTTCCTGCTCTGGGGTGAACAGTCGACCAGATACTGGTTTTCTTGCAGTTCTCTAAAAACATTTGAATGGTTTTATAGTTTTTCCCAATTGCATACACACTATTATACCACAATACTCCTAAACTGTTAACACAATGCCCATAATAAAAAGTCACATCTGCTAAACACACACAGGGGAAAATTCTGGCCTAAAAACTATATACACAGCCCTCAAAATCAAAGAATTGGGTCAGAATCACACACACATACATCATATCTGTTTCTCACACTGAGCATTAAGAATACACTGTGTTTAGAAAAATAAAACTCTCTCCTCAAAATGGAAGATTCATGTAGGAAAACAAAAAGAATCCATCAACACAGACAGTAAAGAACTTTATATTATACAATGTTTGATCCTGGCCAGTCGTGGCACAGTGGTGTGTTGCCTTACAGCTCTAGGGGTCCCAGGTTCAAGACCCAGCTTGGGTTGCCTGTCTGTATGGAGTTTGCATGTTTTCCCCGGGTACATGTGGGTTTCCTCCCACCGTCCAACGACATGTGGGTTAGCTTAATTGGCCATACTAAATTGCCCTGTATGTGTGTGTGTGTGTTGCCCAGTGCTGGCCTGGCATCCTGCCCTGGGTGTGTTCCTGCCTTGCACCCTATGCGTGCTAGGATCAGCTCCAGCTTCCCTGCGACCCTAAGTGGTTTTGAAAATGGATGGATGCATGGATGATCCTGCCTACCCAAAAATTATCAATGTATTTATATATAACAAGCAACAAAATGCAATGACTGATAGCAGCCCACATGGTTATGTTTCCACCCCTTTGGCCAGGGACCTGCTCGCTGGCCAATGATGTTCCTTCCCCAGCACCGCCTCTTGAATCCTACCTCGTCCACATAGATGAACTCAATGTGGTCATCGCTGGCATCAAGCTTGAGTATTCTCTGACCATGTAGGAACAGTGATTAGAACATGGTGCATTACTGCACTTCCTGGACCTCTGTCTCTTCCAAGTGCACAATAGTACTGGAAACAGTTTCATACTCACTTGCATGTAAAAGTAGCACATCTCTTTCACACGATCAGAGTTCCTCTCAAATGGTACACGATATATTTGCTTCATGCTCATCCTGTGCCTTCTCAGCAAACGATCAATAGTGGATATTGAAACATGGTCTATGTTCTGAAACATCCCATTATCCTCTATTATACACGTTTGGATTTCTCTGAGTCTAATCGCATTATTTGCCATGTGCCGTGTGGGTTTTCTCCAGGCTCTGCAGTTTCCTCCCACTGTCCAAAGACATGCAGTTTAGGTTATGTTAAATTGCTGTGTATATGTTGCCCAGCGATGGCCTGGCATCCTGTCCTGGTTGTATTCCTGCCTTGTGCCCTATCACTGCCGGGATCGGCTCTGGCTGCCCCGCGACCCTCACAGGAATTGTGTGTTTTGAAAATGGATGGATGGGTTTGCAGACGTGAAGTGTGTTGTAGTACATTAGCACTTTGAGTTTTGTCTGATGACTCATGTATTGCACAAAAGGTACAGGTGTTTTCTCAATGACAATTGTGCCAACACATTGAGAGTTGCGAGTAATGTTTTGCAACATGAGTGAACTGGACTCACCAATTGAGTTGAAGCAAGGTGAAGGTGTGCATAGTCCTGCAGAAGTGGTTCTGGGATGTTAGCTTGAACCTCGGATCACTCTGTGCATGCTTTCGGTCACAGTGTATAAACGACTGAGAAACTGTAGTGAGAGATCCTTCTCATTATGAAAGTACAGTACATATTACTGTACCAGTAAGACTACAGCACTTACCGGTTTCCATCTCAAAATATCCCAATTATACCTGCAACAGTATAACAGCTCATATTTGATTGAACCCATTGCTCACTTGTTAAATACATTGCCTAAAAGTGTTAATTATTTCAGAGATAGTACTTCAAGAATCACTGTTAGTGTTTAAGCATTCAGAAAAACCTGAAAATTGTCACGAGTGGCAGTGAACAGTGGGTCCAGGGGTGTCGCAAATGGGAAACCCCACCATGCTCTCCCTGGCTTCACCATCAGGATTTATTTTGCCTGGGGCCCCCACATACCCTAGAATCACCTCTGACTGGGTCGCATGAAGTCTCGCTACGCCATCCCAACTGAGTTACGCGAGGTGGGGACTCGCTCCCACTCACTTATTTCCCCCTGCAGGTAAGGTCCCAGGACAGACGTCACCAGTAAATAAGAAAGGTCTTATTCTAGTCCATTAAATAAAATTCACCATGTACAATACAACAGGGGCAACTAGCAGGGCACGAAATCTGACCGTTCTCTCAATGTTTTTTTTACAATTAAAATTGCCTTTAATCACCTGGGCAAAAATAAAAATACAGAAACCTATACAAAAGCTGAAAATATAATAAACTATACTAAATTCCCAAATAAAACTAAGCCCAGACAATACCCCCTATATTCACAATCAAAAAACGTATGTATGAAACGATGGAGAATGGCGAGAGAATGGTCTCAATTACACAGTCCCAACCCGGCTCGGCCTCCGGTTCCGTCCCAGGCTAGAGATCCTCACAAACGAGCAGCTCGTCCGCACAAGCAGCCCCAATCCAGGACAAAGAGCAGTCTCAGGAGGAGGACACGCTCGCTCACTGGCAAGTGCTGCGATCACAAGCTCACAGGGATATTGAGCGCGTCCCTCTCACCCGTCCGCTATGTGCTTCTCCCTCCGGCTGCTGGTCCGGAGCCCCAAAGTGCCGTCTATCGCCGAGAAGCTGGAAACCGCAGAGCCAAGAAGGCAAGTCCAGGAATACAGTCTTGTAGAAGCCAAGTCAATGTCTCTGGCCAGTAATAGTCCCTTAGATCCTCTTGTCGCTGTCGAGTCACTGCGTCCAGCGGCTAATGTTTCTCCAGGCAGCTCCCGATCTGCAGGGACCCGCTCCGACCCTGCGAGGAGTTAGTGCCTACCGGCTGGCACCCTCACAGCCGATATCCTCTCCTCTGTAACCCGTCCCGCAGTCACTGTCCCTGCTGGTGCTCCGCCGTGCCCCTTTGTTCTGGCAGGGCAGCCTTTATCTCCAGCTGAGTGTCCACAGGTGTAGTGGCCATGAGGGAAGGCGGCCGCTGCTCAGTGATACAGGTGCGCCGCATCGGGGATCAAAGCTTCTGCCTGTTCAATAATAGTGAATATCAATTAAAGTCAATCAATCACTGAATACAATCAATGAAAACAAACAATTTGAGAACACGACTCAATCAGTGAATAATTAAAATTAAATCAAATAAACAATAATAACAGTATAAGTGCAATAAAGAATCACATGGAGCCTTGGTACAGTCTGTGATTAATGCAACACTGTGGAGTAGTGCTTAGGGCTCTGGACTCATATTGTGGGTTTTGGGTTCAAATCCCAGGTGGGGCAGTGCTGTTGTACCCTTGAGCAAGGTACTTCACTTAGATTGCTCCAGTAAAATACCCAGTTGTATAGACCAACTCTGCCTCCTCCAGAACCGCTCCTTCTCATCCCTGGCACCTAAATGGTGGAACGACCTGCCCACCGAAGTCAAAACAGCAGAGTCCTTGACCTCATTCCGGCACTTACTCAAGACGCATCTCTTCCGACAGCACTTGTAATATTAGTCCTCTATCCCTGCTAGATAGCACTTCACAGTTGTATTATGCTTCTCGCGTTCTTGATTGTTTTCCTCCTTGCTCCCTTTCCCGTAGCCCTTGACTGTGACCCTACATCTTGACAGCACTTAGCTTTCACTGTCAAGGATGTAGGATGTCACTTACTGTACTTGTGTAAATTGTAAATTGAAAATTGTAAAATGTATTATTTTGAATTGCTGTTTTAGCTAAATTTAATTTGTAATGATTGATTGCCTTGTAGGAGGAGTAGAATTAGACACACGGAAAGGAACATAGAAACTCGCTGCCTAAATCCCACTGCTATTCATAAATTCACTACCCTGTTGCCAAATGCTAGCTTTATCAAAAGAAGGATCTGCAGATGAATTATTAAATAATTTCAACAATACACTAAGCACTGCTTTAGTAGCCCCATTAAGGACACGACAAATAAAAACCAACAAAACACTCACCGTGGTTTGACGAACACACTCGCTCACTTAAAACAGAATGCCGTAGATGTGAGCGTAAATGGAGAGAATCAAAACTAGAGGTCTTCACATGGCATGGAATGACAGTATAATAAGATACAAGCAGGCCCTGTCCTCTGCTAGGTCTGCCTACTACTCCAATTTAATAGAGACGCATAAGAATAAGCCGCGTTTTCTTTCTAATACAATAGCGACACTTACTAACCAGAAGGTAAAGCCTTCAGAGGTCATCCCCCCCAATTTCACCTGTAGTGACTTCATGGATCATTTCAATAGCAAAGTTAACAGCATTAGAAAACAGATAGAACAGGAAATGAAAACAACAACCTGCGCACTAGACCCTATACGCACTAAACTGCTAAAACAATCTCTGCCATGAATTATTCACAGAATACACAATATTATCAATGTCTCTTTATTCTCAGGATCTGTTCCTGAATCATTTAAAATAGCTGTAATTAAACCACTTCTTAAGAAACCCAGTGTCGACCCTAACCAACTTAAACACTATCGACCTATCTCAAACCTTCCCTTCCTTTCTAAGGTTCTAGAGAAAGTAGTTGAAAACCAACTGCAAGCTTTTTTAACCGATAATCATCTTTATGAAGAATTTCAATCAGGCTTCCGTTCCGGCCTTAGTACAGAAACGGCCCTGTTAAAAGTATTGAATGACGTGTTTCAGTCCTCCAATGTAGGGCACACCAGTGTTATTATTTTATTAGACTTAAGTGCGGCTTTTGACACAATCGACCACAAAATCTTGATACACCGCTTAGAAAACCGTATTGGCCTATCTCGCAATGTGCTTTCATGGTTTAAATCATATCTGTCAAACAGACTCCAATATGCACAGATTAACGAGAACCACTCAAATTTAACTGAGGTTAAGTACGGAGTCCCACAGGGCTCAGTCCTCGGACCTATACTTTTTTCATTGTACATGCTCCCTTTAGGTGATATCATTCGACGACATAATATTAACTTTCACAGTTACGCAGACGACACACAATTATATCTGTCAGTAAATCCTAACAACACCATAGACCTAGAAAAACGAATCTGTTGTCTGTCTGAGATTAAAACATGGATGAGAAAAAAAATTCTTATGCTTAATTCTGACAAAACAGAAGTCATAATTTTAGGAGACAAAAATCGAACTGTTCATCATTCACTAACAAAACTGAGTAATGATAACTTTAATTTCTCCCCTAAGGGGATGGCATGAAACCTGGGTGTCATCTGTGATCATAATCTATCTTTTGAATCACACATTCAGAATGTGTCGAGATCTTCCTTCCTCCAGCTTAGAAACATTGCTAGACTAAAACAATTCCTCTCGTTACAGGACACTGAGAAATTGATACACGCATTTGTTACATCTAGATTGGACTACTGTAATGCCATTCTGTCAGGCAGCACAAACAGAGCTATTTGTGCACTTCAGTCCAAAATGCTGCTGCAAGAATCCTAACAAAAACATAAAAACATGAACACATCACTCCAGTATTGGCTTCTCTTCACTGGCTGCCCGTGCACTACAGGATAGACTTTAAAGTGCTCTTATTAACATTTAAAGCACTAAAGGGACTGGCACCTCCCTACCCGTCTGATGAGGCACAACCCATCCCAGAAGCACCTCACAATGGAGGGTCAACGGGGCATCCACACCCAAGGTTTGATGAGCCATCGCAACCCAAAGCCTATTGATGGTCCAAACCCTCCACCCCCGATGGCCAGCGAGAGGCCTCCTCCACAGGGAAGACCACAGCCAGCAGCACCGATAAAGAACTTTCTGATCTCCTTGCTGCTGTAATAAGTATACTGCCTGGAGGGGAGGCAACCATTAGGCCTAGGCCCTAGGCCGTGGACCCCCAGAGATTCATTTTCTCCTACATGCCATCCTTAGGAGTTTTCTTGTTTTTCTCTCCTCCGTTCCTAAATGCTTTATTTACTTAAATGTTCACTCACTTTATTCTAGATCATGTAAAATGTTTACAGGTCTATATTTGATTTTATTGTATTTATGTTTTTTATTTTGCTGTACGTTTGTTGTATGTTTACCAGTCTGTAAAGCACTCTGTGGCTACCCTGCGAAGGGCGCTATACAAATAAAAATGGATTGATTGATTGATTGTACTTCACTGTATTTTTGCAGTTATGTTGTAAGTCGCCCTGGATAAGGGCGTCTGCCAAGAAATAAAAATATTAATAATAATAATAATAATAATAATAATAATAATAATAATAATAATAATAATAATAAATGTAAGTCGCCCTGGATAAGAGCGTCTGCTAAATGACAAATAATGTAATGTAAACTCTGCCACCTACTGTTTGACATGTTAAATAGATAAATTCTGTGATCAAATTGCATTTCAACGATACAAACCAAGACCAGTTAGGGGAATTAAGAATTAAATATTTGAGACCCAAAGAAAGTAGAGATTAACTTTAAAGCTTTCCTTTTATACAAGTTAAAATGGTATTTCCACAACACAGTCCTAAATTCCTGTCATTTCTTTGGGGATTGTGTGCTGGAAATATATCACATTGACCATTTATAATGTGCTCTTTTTAGGGGTTTTAACAACTGGTACAGAAAACATTGTCAATAATGTATAATATCCTTACAAAAATGAATTATCTATAGCTGTACTTTAAGATTTACTTGCTTATTTATTTGGTGATCCTATTTTTTAACCCAGAAACATTGTGGAAATATCTCAGGTTCATGTTTAACTTACAGTTTCTCTGCTGTTCCTATGGATGTTTTACACCATCCCCCTTAAAGTATTCTTTATTTATTAATATGCTGTAAATGCATTGTTTGCTAGGGCTGTTAAGAGGGACATGAAGTCTTTGAAAATTGATATGTTTCACTGACTATTCAAAATGTATCAACACTATTTTCCTGGAAATTACACACAATTAAAGGTGAAAAATGCACGTTACTGAGACTAATGTGTTAATATATTTCTATATTGGATAATAATAATCATAGTAATGCCGTAAACTAGGTATTTTGAATAGATGAGTAATGCATTACATGCATTTGCTGGCAGTTTGTAATAGCAGGACTTTCTTTATGTTTGTACACTTATGTCCTCATTACTGGCATATTCCACTGAGGAGCTGTTTCCAATTGTCAACGGTGACTGTTGGGGTAAAATTGCCTCCTATGTATTGTATATACCCACTGTATAACTGTTAGAAAATATAGGAAACTTTCCAGTAAGTTACTAGTTAGGAACTGTGAGTTATTCATAACTTTACTTATTATCTATGTCTTATGCACACTGCTGAAATAGCTTGCAGAACTGCTTGTAATCCAAGCAGCTGTGGCAGACACAAAACATGTTGTTCGTACAGTATGTGCTACATTTTCCCCTTCCCGAAACACAAATATATTATGGGTTACACACATCCTCGGACAATAACATTCCCACGAGGCATGACATGTGTACCTGCTTGTGGGAACACTGCAAAATCAGTACTATTATGGTGTGTAACTACATATCGGGACTGCCCCGTAACTATCACTGAAGATGTTTGTTAGACTGTATAAAGGCTGTGTGAAACTTTAAATAAACTGAAGATAAACGAACGGACTACTTCTGTGTCTGTGCATTTTTCTTCCCGAGCGCTCGTCTCCTGCTGAAAAGTCTCCCCTGTAGCTGAAACGCTGACTGGCCTGACTGCCCGATTCACTGGGATCCGAAGGGCTGCTTCAACTGAAGCGTTGTACCTTAACAGTGACCTTGACAGATTTCCCTTCAAATAACCGAGATGTTAGATAGAGTCAGAGGGACATTAGTTATAGAATCAATAGCAAACTGTGATCACAATATGGTCATCTTTGAGGCATTCTTTCTAGAAACAAGGCCCAAGTCTAAAGCAATGGTCTACAATTTTAGAAAAGCAAACCTTGAAGGTATGAGGCGACACTTGGAAGAGGTAGACTGGAGCACACTGGATCAGATTCAGTTGAAAATGGATGGGTATATTTAAGAATATACTACTTGAGGCTCAGGAGAAATTTATACCAAAACTTAGCAAATTGAGGACCAAAAAACATTGGCCAAAATGGTTTAATGGAAGTATGCAAAAAAATTTGAAGAGAGAGAAAATGTGGTATAGCGCATACAAAAGGGATAGAGACTAAACAAAATACAAAGAATATGGTGAACTGCAAATAGATCTTAAGAAAGGGATCAGGAAAGCAAAGAGGGAAATAAAAAGAAACATAGCTCTATAACGAATGCAAAGAGCTTTTTTCAATACTACAACAGCAAGAGGTCAATAAAGGATGAAGTGAAACAGATAGAGGGCAAAAATTGAAGTATTTTGGAAAATGAACAAGATATGGGGTGGGGGTGTGTGGGGTTTCGGCCCAGGGTTGTGTCCTTGAGGACCTTTGCGAAGATCCTCACATCCGTCTTGTTGAGGTGGATGTGGTCATACAGGTGATGTGGCTGGATGTCTCAGTGGTGTGCCAGGTGGACGTTGGGGAGGAGGGCACATCTTCGGGACACTTCTGCGTTGATGGCCTGGATGATGTGCAGGGGCACGTCTGTGTGGGGCAGCAGTGTGGAGATGGTGATTTTGGCAGTTGGGAATTCCTCTGTGGCTTTCGTTGCCACCTGTCTCAGGGCTGAGGCCACATCGCCCCTGCGGGCACTCAGGTCGTTAGTGCCGGTGTGGATGAGGATGTGTTTGACCTGGCACAGCCTCCTCTTGGAGAGCAGCTCCAGGGCTCTCTGTGCTGTCGGGCACCAAAGCTTTTTCACTTTTCACCCAGGGAAGAGGCACCTCTCATCCTGGAACTTCCCATTGGAGTCGCTCAGAATGACCACCTCTGTGTTGACCTGCCACTCCGGGTTTGCGTCGGGAGTGGTGGGGGCAGCGGGTGTATTTTGGGGGAGTGGCGTTTCAGGGGGTTGTGTATTAGTGGCAGGTCTGGTGATAGTGGGTGTGTCAGGAGTGGTGGGGAGTGTGGGTGGATCAGTGGGTGCGTCAGGGGTTGGAGGTGTTGTGGGTTCAGTGCAGTGCAGTCTCTGTGCTCCAGTGATGTGTAGCTCCTCTCTTAGCTCCTCCAGCTGGCTCTGCAGGCTCCTTAGCTGGCTGTGCTGGGGTGTCCTGGTCAGCTCCTCCCTCGCTCTGCGCAGCTCCGTCCTCAGGGTTTGTCTCTGCTCCTCCAGGTCTCTCACTGCTGCTCTCAGCTCATGGATCTCAGCCTTGTGCTGCATCTTTAGTCTGTGCATCTCATCCCGGAGCTGATCGCACAAGGAGGTCTGGGCCAGGGTGCTCAGGGTCTGCTCCCTGAACTCCGCAAACTCCAGCTCCAGCACTGATAGGCATTCCTTTAGTGTTTTAATGTTGCTGGAGAGTTTGGGTAGACAGGGGGGCAGTCTGTGGGAGATGGGGCACTGTCTGGCTCCGTGTGGCTGGGGGCAGACTGCAGGGTGGCTGGCTCTGGCACGTTTCTCTACCTCAGTCTGCTGCTTTGAGGTGTGGAAGCCGAGAGATAATTGGTCCAGGCTACTCTCGCTGCCCTGCACCATGATGGTCCCGTTGTGGTATACATTAAAAGTGAGCATCACACAGTCTGTGTCTTTCTCTACCAGCACTGAGATCTGCCTGCCTCTGCTAATGCCCCTCTTGTTGTTATTGGGGTATGTCTGGCACAGGGTTTTGTGAAAGGCGGTGTAGAACAGTAGATTGTTCTTGACCCTGTTTTCTCCTTTACCGGTGTAGTCCAGGATGAGGGTCTCAGGAGATGCTCTCATCACCGCTTGTTTGTAGTCCTTCTTAGCCTGTGCAGAGCGAATGTCTTCAGGGTATCGGATTTCAAAAGGCAGCTCTGCAGTCAGACTGCTGTTCGATAGATTTGTATCAGTCTCAGTGGCAGTTGGGCTCTCTCCTACTGTCACTCTATTCAAATCGGAGCTCTGCATTTTCATTGGCTGAGTCAACTACTGAGAATGCTTATTTATTTTATTAATATATATTGTTTTGTTTAATAATTTGTCTCTATAGGTGAAAGGTCTTACCTCCAATTCTTGTCTTCAGCTTTTCTTTTCTCACTTTTCTTCCAGAACTGTCTCTCTGCTTTCTTCTTTTTGTGTTTTTCTTAAAATTATTATTTTTTGAATACTTTTTCTTCTGAATTTCTATTCCATGTCTTCTGTGTATGTTTATAGTGCTATATATTCATTTGTAAATGACAAATTAAATCTGCTTATGTATAAAAACAAATGTTTTTAGGAGCTCATATTCCTCTCTCTCTCTCTCTATTTCTCTCTCTCCCTCTCAATTCAATTCATTTGTATTGTCAAAGCAATTGGACATACATACATATACATATATATATATATATATATATATATATATATATTTACACACACATACATACATATATACATATACACGGAAAATGAATAATAGAATTATGAATCATGTAATCAAGTACAGAAAAAGAAAATGTAATAAAATGTGATCTTTAATCTTTATTCTTTAATATCTTTAATACATACAAATAAAGAAAATAGGTTTACTATTTCCAGATTCCTTTTTTGAAATACAACGACATGCATTACAAACGAGTATTTACATTATATTTACAGCCGGTGCTCGTGTGTCACTGTGTCCCTCAGGCTGTGGTAGGCGCTGACATATTGGGCAGCCAGGGTGACTGTGTGTCCCTCCCCCAGGAGGACTGAGTGTTTTTCTTTTTTCTCAGTTTTGTCACAGGTTGGGTGGGCATCCATTATGTTGTTACAGAATGTGTCCCTTATTTTGGGCTAAAGTTTTCCGTGGAGGGGAACGTGGATCAGTTTGTACCATTTTTGGGAGGATCTGCCTTGTTGGGGCGGAGCTGTGATCCAGGTGAACAGCAGATCGGGCATAGGTGGGCATGTGGGCAGAGGAGTAGGAAGGCCGGTCAAGCAAATAAGCTAGCTAAGGTACGCAGCAGCAGCAAGCAGCCCCCCCATCCAGACAGCCAGCCAGTCTGGCTGGCAGTGACTAGTGGTTGACAGACGGCAAGCAACGGAATGTACGTGCTCTGTGATGTCATAGCAGTCAGCTGAGAGAGGCTCGTGATGTCATGGCTGAGCTGGCTGGCTGGCTGGCTGGCGGGCTGGCTGGCTCTGTGTGTGTGTGTGTTTGTGTGTGTGTCTGTTTTTCTGTTTGTCAATCTGTCTGTCTGTCTCTCTCTCTCCCTCTCAATTCATTTGTATTGTCAAAGCAATTGGACATACATACATTCATACATATATATATATATATATATATATATATATACATACATACATACATGCTAGAAAGTCATTACTATGTTATCTTAAAGGCTAACTAAGCAGAACATATATCATTATAGAACAGAGTTCATAGGTCTACACATGGTATTAGGGAACAGGCACATAGGTCATTCTGTTTGACATTGTCCTGACCTTCTAGCTTGACCTTATCTTTCTTAAGTATACAAGAAAGAAAAACAGTTGTGAGAAAAGAATTTCTAACTTTCCTTCCACACATACATACATACATACATACATACATACATACAAACCAGAGGCATGCAAAAAAATATAAAGAGGAAGAAAATGTTGTATAGCACATACAAAAGGGATGGTGATGAAACAAAATACATAGAATATGTTGAGCTGCAAAGAGATCTTAAGAAAGGGATCAGGAAAGCAAAGAGGGAAATAGAAAGAAACATAGCTCTTGGAGCTACAACCAATGCAATGAGCTTTTTTCAAAATTACAACAGCAAGCGGTCAATTAAGGAGGAGGTGAAACAGATAAAGGGCAAAAATGGAGGTATCTTGGAAAACGAACAAGATGTGGCAAATATTCTAAATGAGTATTTCACAGAGGTTTTTACAAAAGAAAAAACAGATGACATTCCACAGGTTGACAATCAGTCCAGTCAAACCCTAAGAGAGATGAGGATAAATAAGGAGGAGGTACTAAAGGAACTAGCAGAATTAAAATCAAACAAATCACCTGGGCCAGATGGGATATTTCCAACAGTACTTAAAGAAATGAGGGAAATTATGTATAGGCCGCTAACTCGATTATTCCAAATGACACTTAGAACAGGGGATGTTCCCACTGACTGGAAGACAGCAAATTTCATACCAATCCACAAGAAAGGGGACAAAACTGAGCCAGGAAATTACAGACCAATCAGTCTCACCTGCATCACCTGTAAAATGTTGGAAAAAATGATTAGACAGAAAATAGAGGAGCATCTCAATGAAAACCATATTCTTGGAGATAGTCAACATGGGTTTAGACGAGGCAGATCATGTCTTACTAACTTAATACATTTTTTTGAACATGCAACTGCAGCTGTAGATCACGTGAAAGCATATGATATGATATACTTAGATTTCCAAAAAGCTTTTGATAAGGTTCCACACCAAAGACTGATCCTCAAATTGGAAGCTGTAGGCATTCAGGGTCATGTAAGTAGATGGATTATGAACTGGTTGATGTATAGGAAACAGATTAGAGGAGTCACTTCTAACTGGAGTGAGGTTGTTAGTGGAGTTCCACAGGGATCAGTACTAGGGCCTTTGCTTTTTCTAATCTATATTAATGATCTGGACTCTGGGATACTTAGCAACCTTGTCAAATTTGCAGATGATACTAAAATAGGTGGCTTAGCAGATACAATCTTGGCAGCACATGCTATTCAGAGGAACTTAGATAAATTCAGTTGTGGGCTGACACCTGGCAAATGAAATTCAATGTGGACAAGTGCAAGGTAATACATGCAGGAAACAAAAATGTCCACTATAATTACACTATGGGAGGTACAGATCTAGATGAAGTAATGCATGAGAAAGACCTAGGAATCTATGTGGATTCACTTTCTCCATCCAAACAATGTGGGGAAGCAATACAAAAGGCATACAGAATGCTAGGGTATATCGTCAAAAGTGTAGAATTTAAAACAAGGGAAGTAATGTTAAGACTGTACAATGCGCTAGACCTCATCTGGAATACTGTGTACAGTTCTGGGCACCACACTTCAAGAAGGATATTGCTGCTTTAGAGGCAGTTCAGAGGAGAGCAACCAGACTTATTCCAGGTCTGAAGGGAAAGTCCTACTCGGAGAGACTGAGGGAACTGAACCTTTTCACCCTGGAACAGAGGAGATTACGTGGGGACTTGATCCAAGTCTTCAAAATCATGAAAGGTTCCTCAAACCAGAGGAGCTTTTCCAGATCAGCAGGGACACACGCACCAGGGGACACAAATGGAAATTGGGCTTCAAGGCATTCAAGATGGAAAGTGGTAGAAGCTGAAAGTTTGGGAACATTTAAAAATAGACTGGATAGGATCCATGGATCACTTAGATATTAATGGACACCAAACGAGCATGATGGGTCGAATGGCCTCCTCTCGTTTGTAAACTTTCTTATGTTCTTATGTTCTTATGAATGTTCCCTAAGCATGTTTCAAATGTTCCCTAATTTATGTTACAAATGTGCCTTAGCACCTCTCTCTCTCTCTCTCTCTCTCTCTCTCTCTCTCTCTGTAGATGCATCATAGGGAACATATGTAACAGTCTCTCTTTTTGTTTACCAAAAATGAGAGTGAACGTATTTCAAGTGGGTGTTGCCTTGGTTGGAAACGTTTTAAGATTATTTACGAAGTGTAAAGTGGATTTGTCTCAGTTCTCCGTAGTTTTCAATGTATGTGCCATTCAGTAGCGTTAATGTTACAGATGTGCCCTATGCAGTGGTAGGGTCAATAAAATGTCAGTAAAACTTTATTTTAGCAATTATGGAGGGGAAGAACTGCAAATAGAGGGTCCCCACTAATTATCTAACTTACCAACAACGTTTCAAATTAAGTCTTGCGAAGCTGCCAAATAATGCTGTATAATCGTATGTGTCTTCATACACCGGCTGCTATAGTCTGATAGCTTTGATTATATATATATATTTTCTCGTGAACCACAAATGCTATTTGCTTGATTTTTACAGAGTATGTTATAAATACCATTCTTATGAAGCCTGACAAATTGTATGATTATGAATATTTTCAAATCATTTGTTTGTTTTTCCTAACATGTTACAAATGTTCCCTATGTGAAAGATGCATTATATCTTAATAACGTCTAAACAATTAAAGATATACAGATTATTATTTTCGGTAAAGTTATAACACATTGCTATTAACTATGTGTGTCAGTAAAAGTTTAAAAAATCCTAACAATTTTTTATTGATCCTGCAAAATAAGTGTTTAGGGAACATTTGTAACATAGTTAGGGTTAGCCACTGGGTAAGGGTTACATCTTCAGCAGTAAGTTTATTCATGTTAATTATTCTCATCAATGTTAAAGAACAATAAGTTCTATTATGTGTGTCGATAAAATGCTGATATTCCATAACGTTTGCTTGTGTATTCTGCAAAACACATATTTAGGGAACATTTGTAACATTAGGGTTACGATTTGCCATAGACGCGGAATGAGTTTGATTGTGATGTTAAATGGGGTTTAAAGACGCAGTCGCCTCAGTGCTGATTACTATTGCTGTGTTTCTCCACTTCTACTCCATGCTTGGGAACGCCCACATCCAGTGACGTCAAAACCGGTGGAAAAGCGGGCCGGTTCAAAAAAGATCAGCTGGATCCCAGGCCGAGCAGCAGCTCCGGCTCCAGCACCGGCACCATGTCGCTGGAAAAGCGCTAAGTGAGCTCACAGTGTGGCTGCAATTTGAAATATTTGATTGATATCATTTATGGCCAGATTTAGTCCTGAGATGTCAGGCTGATACTGTGAGCTGAGGAAAGAGTTGATGATGTTGGTTATTTCTGTAGAACTGATTGCTTTGTTCAATTCCTCTGTGCTGGTTGGAGCCCATCTGTATGTTTAATTAAGGTTGTACAGCTTACCGGGCTGTGTCTGTGTGTTGCTGGCCTGACTTCTGCTTTTCAGAATCGATTTGCAATGGTCATTTTGACCAATTAAGCCCAAGAATTGAGTCAATTAAGTTGTCAAGGACTACCCAGTGAAGACGTGAACTCACGACTAGGTCACACTGTGAGCTCACCAGAGCAGACATTACACTGAGCTCACTGTGAGCTCACTTAGCGCTTTTCCAGCGACATGGTGCCGGTGCTGGAGCCGGAGCTGCTGCTAATTAAAGCTGCTGCTTTGTTCCCTAAACACCTATTTTGCAGGATCAATAAAAAATTATTAGGATTTTTTAAACTTTTACTGACACACATAGTTAATAGCAATGTGTTATAACTTTACCGAAAATAATAATCTGTATATCTTTAATTGTTTAGACGTTATTAAGATATAATGCATCTTTCACATAGGGAACATTTGTAACATGTTAGGAAAAACAAACAAATGATTTGAAAATATTCATAATTACAGCATACAATTTGTCAGGCTTCATAACAATGGTATTTATAACATACTCTGTAAAAATCAAGCAAATAGCATTTGTGGTTCACGAGAAAATATGTATATATAATCAAAGCTATCAGACTATAGCAGCCGGTGTATGAAGACACATACGATTATACAGCATTATTTGGCAGCTTCGCAAGACCTAATTTGAAACGTTGTTGGTAAGTTAGATAATTAGTGGGGACCCTCTATTTGCAGTTCTTCCCCTCCATAATTGCTAAAATAAAGTTTTACTGACATTTTATTGACCCTACCACTGCATAGGGCACATCTGTAACATGAACGCTACTGAATGGCACATACATTGAAAACTACGGAGAACTGAGACAAATCCACTTTACACTTCATAAATAATCTTAAAACGTTTCCAACCAAGGCAACACCCACTTGAAATACGTTCATTCTCATTTTTGGTAAACAAAAAGAGAGATTGTTACATATGTTCCCTATGATGCATCTACAGAGAGAGAGAGACAGACAGACACTAACTCTCTCTCTCTCTCTCTCTCTCTCTCTCTCTCAGCTGGGAGTGTGTGGGAGGGGTCTGCAGTGAGCGGGAGTGCTGCTGAGAGCTCTGTCCTTTGGCTGCGTTTTTTTGTTGCTTTACTTTTTTCAGTTTGTTTATTTTGTCTTCTGTTTTCAGTGCTTTTCTTATTGTGGGGGAACAGGGGAGGGGAGGGGGGAGTACCGGTAGTTCTTCCCGGGTCGGGGGGTCGGACCCCCTGAATGCGTCTTTTGAAAAACTGACCCGACGCCATGGAGTCAAGATCGCTCCGGTGCAGTTCTGCCCCCTAGAGCAGTGTGTGTTAGCGGTTGGGGAGGTAGCAGGGTGTGAAAATATCAAGTCTGCTGCCATTGTTATCTTCTTAAAAACCACTGATCTGCTCAATCAGCTAGTGGCTAATGGCACAGTGTTAGACGACACTTTCACCCCGGTGTTGCCGCTCGCTGCTCCTGCCCGGAAGGTAACGCTGTCTAACGTCCCTCCGTTCATCCGCACCGGCTCGGGCAGCTGATGTCCGGCATTAAGAGGGTCCCGCTGGGCTGCAAAGCCCCGCAACTGAAACACGTCGTGTCCTTCCGAAGGCAGCTGTATATGATCCTCAATAACATCAATGAGGATCTTAATGTCATTTTTAAATTTAAGATCGACAATACCGACTACGTCGTGTTCGCTACTTCGGAGTCCATGAAGTGTTTCAGGTGTGGGAGCGAGGGGCATGTCGTGAGGAACTGTCCCGAGCAGGACAGGGAGCGGGAGGAGGAGCGGGGCGACGCGGGGAGGAATAGAGACACCGGCCCGCAGCCACAGATGCAGCGGGCAGACAGAGATCGAGCCCCGGCGGAGGAGACAGTCGCCGGTCGGACCGATGGTACCACTGATGCCGTGACGGGGGAAGAGCTGCCCGGAGGCGATGACGCACAGCTGGGGGACGGGGTCGAGGCAGCGGGGGATAGTGACGACCGAGACGCCGGGGGGAGATGGTGTTGAGGCGGTGCACGGGGCGCTGGTTAGTGACGAGGAACAACCTCAGCAGCCAGCAGACGGGCGGACAGACACACAGGGTGTAGCCGAGGAGGAGGCAGGGCCAGGCTCGGCGGTACAAGCCGAGGCGCCGGGTGGAAAAAACGCACTAAGAAGGTGCTGGGAGGGAGCACGGACGGTGTTGGTAAATAGTGGCAGTAAAAGAAGTGGTGGCACAGTAGTGAAGCTGGGGTAGCGAGCGGCTTGGTGGGGAAAGGTCCGGCTACACGCTGGAGCATCGCGGCTCGGAGTGACAGTGAGGGCGGCTTCACGGATTCCTCTCTCGCCTCCTCGTCCTCGGTGAGTCAGAGCTGCAGTGAAGGATATCAGGAGGTTTTTAGAGAAAACGAAGGGAAAGAGGTCTGTTGTAGTGGAGCAGTTTTTCCCAGATCGTGCACGCCTGCTGGCCTCTATTAAGTTTTTACAGAAACCCTGACCTATCAATTTGTACAACACTCACTGAAAACCATGGTTGGGGTCAATTCCTGTTTTTCAATTCCAATTCCTCCTACAAATCAATTCAAAATTGCAATTACTTTTTGCATTCACAGAATATTCTTTATTGGAATTGAATTGAAAAGGGAATTAAAAATTGAATTGGAATTGACCCCAACCCTGTTGAAAACAAAACAAAAAATACAGATCTGGTTCTTCAAATCTTCACTCTGGTTTCATTCTGTGTCGTAGTTCATTTATCTTGCTGTTAATTGCACCACCAATTACACTCTTTGGGGTACTGGGCAATTTTTTCAAGGTAGCCCCTAAAAAACATGTATCACATAGATTTAATGACTTGCACATAGATATATAAAAATCTTTTAATAAACATACCACATATCTTTGAGAAGGGTTCATTAGTTACATATTGCCACAGTAAATCAACATTTTTGTGTGTGGGTGTATTTAAACGTTTTGGTGTATGCTCTTAAACTTGTCTTACACTAGTTCATAGTAAAATCTGTACTTGGCGAAGCAGCTATGCAAAGGCAGTCTTTTCTCCATTAATACCTTGCTTAAGCATTACATTGATGTGGCACAACTGGACTGAAATGTGAAGTATTTGCTCAAAAGTCAAATTTAAATGAGACATGAAAGTTTATATTGTCAAGGATCCCATGGCACTATTCATTATTATTATGTATTAATATGTCTGAAGCATTAATCCAAGGTGATTTACAAGGTGTTGTTGAAAGAGTGACGTGGCTGAATTCTAAGTCAGGCTTCCCTCAATCAGGTCTAACAAATTTGTTATGACTCCACCTTTACTGCTGTGTAGTAATCTGCTGGTACAAAATGGCTGCACCCCAGAGGGTGGTGGGTGAAGTGAGTCTGTAGAGCACTTTGGGATCTTTCCAGCTGCTACATGTAAGGTATTATTATTTATTAATAAATTAACTCTAGTCTCTGAAACTAAAACAAAGGCCAAAGGAACATTTCAAATGCTAACCCTTTGTGTTCTATACAGTTAAAAAGGAGAGTTAGAAATTTTGTACAACAGCATTTACATACCATATATGGCTTCCACCTTTAAGCGATCCAGAGGTGTCTTTTTCTCCGAAGTTGGATCTCTCTTGCTGCCACCACCACGAAGATTGCTCTTTAATAATGTTGGAAAGTCAAAGACAGCAACCGTCAGGGTTCTTGCATATGACGTATTCGTGCTGCACCTCTCTGCAAGGATCCAGGACAGTTTGTCAATGTAAACTCCAGTGCCTGGGAACTTTTCCACCTAAAAGACAATGGTAAATAAAAAACAAGTTTATCCCCAAACTATTCTTATATTATGTTAAGTGGAATACATTATCAGTAAGGCTGTGATTTTGTTACAGAAATGTGTTATTAAAGACCACAGTATGTCTCAATTCTAAGTTTATTAATTTACAGACATAATAAAGTCAGTGAATCTGTGACACCCATAATTCAATTACATTCTTATTATCAACTATAACTATGAATATAACTGATAATGTAGCATCATTAGATTGTTTACAACCAATATTTGTTTTCAATATATATATTTTTACCTTGTCTTTGTAATATTGTAGACCAAGAGTGTTATACCTGTTTTGGTGATTCTTTGTCAGATTCAGAACAATTTGCTGTGGGGCTGTCAGAACCACTTGATGGTGACACACTTTTGTCTTCATTGCTGATAAATGTGGCTTTTGTTACAATTTTTTTCAGATTGTCCAAAAGGTCTGGAATCTCTGGAGAAAAAAACCTTAGTATTAAATGATAATCATTTCTAGTAATATATTTAATACAAAGTGAAAACAAAACCATCAATGCCTGCAATTATACTTGAGAGACTTGCTCTATGTTATTGGCAAACTGACCTTTTTGTGGGTCATTAACATTAGCTACGAAAAAAATAAAAAAGATAAAATACAAGAATTACCAGGTCTAATGTAATGCATATAGTCATTAATGTAGGATTATGAAGTTATGTTGAAAAACTTTATTTAATAATCAGTATTATTAAACTATTAGACAGTGCACATTAAGAGTCTGTATTGTGGTTCTAGATTACTTCAGTATGATCAACTATAATACATTACTCTGGAATCTAAATTACTGAAGAATAACATTTATCAAGGTAAGGAATTATTTGCTATAAATAAAAAAACTTACCATCAACCATACGGTTTCGAAGACATTGGTTTTCATTTTTAAGTCTTGTGTTTTCCTTTTCGAGCTGCTTAACTTTTTGCTGTAGCTCAACTTCACTGGACTCTTTAAATGTCTGTAGAATATGACGGGATCTAATTCTTGAAGCTCCATCGGTTTTCTTTCTTATTTTGTGCTGTATTCAGAGAGGAAAAGAGTTTAAAATGAAAATATATATATATATATGAATATGATTAAAAAAAAACAATCCTGCAATACATTTATTTAATATTTGCAGTAATTATCTCACCGGTAACTGTGGTTCATCAAGGTCACTATCATCTGAAATTTGAAGTTTTTTGTTTGGTTTAGGTAATCTCTTCATTTTAGGACAGGGCATTTTTGTTAGGTCATTAAGTTTTCTTCTTAGTTCGCCTTCTTTTCCTAAAATAAAAATAAAATAAATAAAACCCTGCATTATGTCCACAGATATTTGGGGATTATATTTATTTGTCATAAAAATACTGTGCTTTGACCATACAAATTAAGATGAACAGCCAACACTGAATCAAAACTGAAGTTAAATTATATCTGGTTTAATTTATTTTGTGATTTGGGGGATTTTATTGTAAAGCACAACACACAATAAATCGTTCTTACAAATGCCAGTCAAATATGATGAGTTTTAGCGCCCTCACCACCACCTACCATGTTATAAGAGTATGTTAGAAGTACAACACATTAATAACTTAAACATTCATTTCAAATATACTGTGATTGTATATATCAAATAGCATGTAAAGACTTTAATGTTTTTTTTTTAAATAAACATTGTTACCAGTCATAATGATCTGCGCTTCATGGACAGGCCATCCACCTTTTGGAGGTTTGTTCGTGTCTCTCCACTCTGCTCTGAAGTTTCGAGTCGTCTCTTCGTCATCATCAGCAATGCTGAATAAATCAAAATTGTGAAAGCAAGCAGTGGGAATCACGCTGTAAGAGTCTTTGTCGACCCCGCTTTCCCACTTCACCAACGCGTGCATCACCGCCATACTACCTTCACCTTCTTGTCCGTTTTTTCTGCACCTTTTTCCCCCGACAAGTCACGGCACAAAAAACAGTCCCGCTCTGCATTCTGGTACTTGGCGTTCTTAATAACACCAACAGGGTGTAATCGCATAGACCACTCGAGTATAAAGTACTACATATCCCATCAGTTACAGTTTTTTTTCATCTTTTGAAACTGCAATTTAGCACTTTCAACTGTTTCTTAGTGATTCCTAGAATTACTAACCGGTATTGTAGTCAATGTGTTTATAACCTTTTTTGTTTAACGATTTGTGTGTTATCCTATGGGATCCCATGGTCTTTGATTTGGTCACGGAAGTGATTTGTCTTTGATTTGTTGATCTAGAGTTGAATTTTAATTAGTTTTTCCCTTTTGTATAATTAGTGTAGTGCTACATTTAGTCTTTGTTTTTAAATAAATTTGACAATTTATATCTTTGGAATTGGTGTCTGCGTCCAATTATTACAGAAATTGAGTTCTACAAGACTCCAGGATTCGTGATAAGGTGATCCTATGAATTCACTTCTTTAATTGAAATGTATAAGTGTACCTTACGCTACATATATGTATGTATGTATGTATGTATGTCCAATTGCTTTGACAATACAAATGAATTGAATTGAGAGGGAGAGAGAGAGAGAGAGAGACAGACAGACAGACTGACAAACAGAAAAACAGACAGACACAGACACACACACACACAGAGCCAGCCAGCCAGCCAGCTCAGCGATGACATCACGAGCCTCTCTCAGCTGACTGCTATGACATCACAGAGCACGTACATTCCGTTGCTTGCCGTCTGTCAACCACTCAGTCACTGCCAGCCAGACTGGCTGGCTGGCTGGATGGGGGGGCTGCTTGCTGCTGCTGCGTACCTTAGCAAGCTTATTTGCTTGACCGGCCTTCCTACTCCTCTGCCCACATGCCCACCTATGCCCGATCTGCTGTTCACCTGGATCACAGCTCCGCCCCAACAAGGCAGAGCCCCCCAAGAATGGTACAAACTCACCCACGATCCCCTCCACGGAAAGCTTTAGCAAAAGGCAAAAGCGTTATACGTAATGAAGAGGAACCCGAGTCCAAGACGCATCCGACCAGCCATACATATTTGTGTGTATTAAAGATCACATTTTCTTACATTTAGTTTTTCTGTACTTTATTACATCTTATTGTGATTTATAAAAGTATTGTTTCTTTTCCATATGTATGTATGTATGTGTGTGTGTGTGTGTGTGTGTGTGTGTGTCTGTCTCTGTGTGAAAGTTAGTGTGTGTGGGTGTGACAGTGTGTGTGAGTGTCTGTCTGTCTGTCTGTCATGTAACTCGCACATCTGTGAGGGCACCATTTTTGCAGAAGAGATGTACACATTTTGGAGCAACATATGCTGCCATCCAGACATCATCTTTTCCAGTGACGTCCCTGCATTTTCAAACAGA
Organism: Amia ocellicauda; assembly: GCF_036373705.1. NCBI lineage: Eukaryota > Metazoa > Chordata > Actinopteri > Amiiformes > Amiidae > Amia > Amia ocellicauda. The sequence goes on along the minus strand of NW_027103001.1, from coordinate 94,189 downwards.
TCACATTTTATTACACTTTGTTTATCTGTACTTTATTACATCTTATTGTGATTTATACTTGTAATGTTTCTTTTCCATATATATGTATGTACAGTGGGGGAAAAAAGTAATTGATCCCCTGCTGATTTTGTACGTTTGCCCACTGACAAAGAAATGATCAGTCTATAATTTTAATGGTAGGTGTATTTTAGCAGTGAGAGACAGAATAACAACAAGAAAATCCAGAAAAATGCATTTCAAAAAAGTTATAAATTGATTTGCATGTTAATGAGGGAAATAAGTATTTGACCCATTTTCAATGCCCTGGCTTAGGGAAGGAGGTTCTCACCCATGATTTGATGGTACATGGCCCCATCCATCGTCCCTTTGATGCGGTGCAGTTGTCCTGTCCCCTTAGCAGAAAAACAGCCCCAAAGCATAATGTTTCCACCTCCATGTTTGATGGTGGGAATGGTGTTCTTGAGGTCATTCCTCCTCCTCCAAACACGGCGAGTTGAGTTGATGGCAAAGAGCTTGATTTTGGTCTCATCTGAGACCACTTTCACCCAGTTCTCCTCTGAATCATTCAGATGTTCATTGGCAAACTTCAGACGGGTCTGTACATGTGCTTTCTTGAGCAGGGGGACCTTGCGGGCGCTGCAGGATTTCAGTCCTTCACGGCATAGTGTGTTACCAATTGTTTTCTTGGTGACTATGGTCCCAGCTACCTTGAGATCATTAACAAGATCCTCCCATGTAGTTCTGGGCTGATTCCTCACCGTTCTCATGATCATTGAAACTCCACGAGGTGAGATCTTGCATGGAGCCCCAGACTGAGGGAGACTGACAGTTATTTTGTGTTTCTTCCATTTGCGAATAATCGCACCAACTGTTGTCACCTTCTCACCAAGCTGCTTGGTGATGGTCTTGTAGCCCATTCCAGCCTTGTGTAGGTCTACAATCTTGTCCCTGACATCCTTGGACAGCTCTTTGGCCATGGTGGAGAGTTTGGAATCTGATTGATTGATTGCTTCTGTGGACAAGTGTCTTTTATACAGGTAACGAGCTGAGATTAGGAGCACTCCCTTTAAGAGAGTGCTCCTAATCTCAGCTCGTTACCTGTATGAAAGACACCTGGGAGCCAGAAATCTTGCTGATTGATAGGGGATCAAATACTTATTTCCCTCATTAACATGCAAATCAATTTATAACTTTTTTGAAATGCGTTTTTCTGGATTTTCTTGTTGTTATTCTGTCTCTCACTGCTAAAATACACCTACCATTGAAATTATAGACTGATCATTTCTTTGTCAGTGGGCAAACGTACAAAATCAGCAGGGGATCAAATACTTTTTTCCCTCACTGTATGTATGTATGTATGTATGTATGTAAGTTTGTGTGTGTGTGTCTGTCTGTGAAAGTGATTGTGTGTGAAAGTGTGTGTGTCTGTCTGTCTGTCTGTGAAAGTGTGTGTGTGTGTGTGTGTGTGTGCGTGTGTCTGTCTGTGAAAGTGTGTGTTTGTGTGTGTATGGGTGTGACAGTGTGTATGAGTGTCTGTCATGTAACTCGCACATCTGTGAGGGCACCATTTTTGCAGAAAGAGATGTACACATTTTGGAGCAACATATGCTGCCATCGAGACATCATCTTTTCCAGGGACGTCCCTGCATTTTTCAGCAGGATAACGCCAAACCACATTCTGCCCAGATTACAAGCGCATGGTTGCGTAGGCAGAGAGTGCGGGTGCTAGCATGGCCTGCCTGCAGTCCTGACCTGTCTCCGAATTGAGAATGTGTGGCGCACTATGAAGTGCAAATTAAGACAACGAAGGCCCTGTGCAGTTGCGCAGCTGAGGAAATGCATAATGGATGAATGGGGGGAAATCCCACTTGCTAAACTTAACCAAGTGGTGTCTTCAGTGCCCAAGTGCTTAATAAGTGTTATTAAAAGAAAAGGTGATGTTACATAGTGGTAAACAGTCGACTGTCCCAACTTTCTTGATTTCTTTTCACTGCTAATGAGATGCTGTAGAGTGAGTTAGTTATATTGCTTTCAGGAGCTCTAATCGTATTGATGAGTTCATGCAGCATTTGTAATTGAATTTCAAAAAGAAATCTTTGCTGTCTGGCCTGTGTGTATGAGATGTACTCTGTCAATCTTTGGCTAACAACTGAAACATTGGTAGAACAGAAATGGCAACATAAAAAAGAAAAGTACATTTTAAAAGAGCACATTAAATAGGATGAATATACAGTTTTTTACAATCACTTTGTCACTAATTTCAGAACCTTGATGTCATTTTTCAAAACTCTAGACACAAAACTCAAAACGGTCATCACTTGTAACACAGGCTGTCCAATGTTCAAAACATTGCATTGTGCATTCATATCTTTAAAGAAACCTAGCACTTGCAGACTTGTTGGTTCAAATAACTCATTTATCATGAAATACCATAGTAACATAGTAACACAGAAGATACCGATAGTTTCACTGTGTAGTTGTTCGTACAATCATTAAATATTGTAGTACAAAATATGTGATACATGTTTCATTATGGTACTACACATAAATACATCACTGTAAAAGGACTAGTAGAGAGAATACTACAGACACAGTGGAATCATTGAACAAAATCTGAAATGTATTGATGCAATACAATCAAATCACACCATAGGTTTCTTTGAATCCATGCAAAAATAATTAGCTACAAAAACGAACAAAACTACAGTAAAATGTCAACTGCAGTGTTCCTCACCTGGCTTAGTGTAAAAAGCAAAACAAAGGATTGATTACTGTACTTCTAAATTTCCATCAGCCCTGTGTTCAGGTTCAGGTTCTCACAACCATTTTTCACAAGAGGCATCTTGAAACTGAACATACCTGAACATACTCAGTCATCAGCTGCTTCACTCTGCATTTCTTTCAAAAGGCACACTATACTCTGTGCTACACATTGGTATGCAGTATACAGTCATTTGACAATTGAGAGTAGCCTAATGTTTAGTGCATGCTGAAGACTTGCCGCTTCTCAGTACGGACATTTCTGATGATTGAGGCCACAGTTGATCCTGAGTTGATTCTGAGGTTTGATTGAATCATTGTAGCTGCCTCAGTCATGGTCATGCCATGATTTACAACATGTTCTACAACTATTTCTCGGATTTCACTGGACACTATTTGCTGTTGCTGCCGCTGTCTGGTCCGTGGCCTTGTCCTCTACCACGTTCCCCCAACACCTCTCAAATGAGGCCCATGGCTGCCTCTCTGGTGAGGCCTAAGCCCTCCTCTATGACGAGGCCCACGACCACCTCTCAGAAGGGGTGCATGTCCCCTTCCATTCCTTTGACCACCACGTCTTCCTCCTCCCACTGCTTGACCTCTATTGTGACCTGGATGACCTGCCGGCTCCATGTTATCACTGTGTTGCTCGGGTGGATAGCACTCATTTCACTCGATACTCGTACCACAATGTGAAATCAATCATCAATAACCAGTTGGCAGTATTGGAAAAGCAATTACAAGGGCCTGCATACATACAGTAATGTCATATCTGATGTGGAAGAACAATCATCTTCAACCAGGTTGGAGCGTTAGTTGCAAAGCCTTTAATACACGCAGCGTGGAGAGGAACAGTGACTCAAGAAGATCCCAAAGTCGCTCTGCCTTCATTTTAACAGTCAGAGCTTTTATTCACAAAAATCAAAGAGCTGGTTATAATCAGAAAGTAATTACTATGTTATCTTAAAAGTTAGCTAAGCAGAATTTATATCATTATAGGACAGAGTTCATAGATCAACACATGGATTAGGGAGCAGGCACTTCAATCATACTGTTTGACATTGTCTCCAAGATTCTCATCATAAATAACAAGCAGAAATCAAACTACCTTCTGGCCTGACCTTCTAGCTTGACCTTATCTTTCTTAAGTATACAAGAGAGAAAAACAGGTATTAGAGAAAGAATTTCTAACTTTCCTTACACACTGAAAACATGGTGTGGAAAAGTGCTACATGATGATGAATGATGATGAAATATTACATCCATAGATAATGTAGTCCAACTGGTTCATGCTCCTCGGTTATTGGTGTCAATGGATCTCATTATCCTGAAACTTTCATGATCGAAACATGGAATACTGTTCGTCAGTTTCCATAAAACTATGAATTAAGAGTAATGCAACAGTCACTTATCATTTTGAGCAGCTGTATCAATTGATAGTTAGATCTTTGTAATGAAATGAATAGACAGTGATCTCAGATGTAATGTGTGAATTGCATTTTGAAATGGTAATACTTTGACGTTAAGTTGTATCATTTTAGTTCAATGAACAAATGATCTGAGGTTGATGTGTATTGTATCCAAGCAATTGAAAAATGTGCATTTTGATCATCGGGTGTGAGTTTAGTGTCTAGAGTTTTGAAAAATGACATCAAGGTTCTGAAATGAGTGCCAAAGTGATTGTAAAAAAGTGTAATATCAGGGGACAGTGGCTATTAGTGATCTGGCCTTCCGTGGCCTCTGTATTAATGTAACAGGTCACATTGTATGTGTACACTGATACTTGATAGTATAATATAGTACAAGTAAAAAACATACATAGGTATCATAGAAGTATTTTGCAGAAATGATTATGGATACTTATCAAAATGGAGAGGAAATGCTAAATCCAGTCTCCCCAGGCTGAGCTTCTATTGCTGCACCTGCTAAGTGGCTGCTGGCCCCACTATATGGATAGAGCCACACCAAGTACAAGAGTCTCCCCATTGCTATTTATATCTCCCTATCCAGTCTTCTATACGTGTCAGGTATACAAGTGTGTGTGTGTGTGTGTGTGTGTGTGTGTCTGTCTGTCTGTCTGTCATGTAACTTGCACATCTGTTAGGGCACCATTAATGCAGAGATGTACACATATTGTTTATTTTCCATATATATGTATGTATGTATGTATGCATGTCCAATTGCTTTGACAATACAAATGCACTGAATTGAGACAGAGAGAGAGAGAGAGAGAGAGAGGTGCTAAGGCACATTTGTAACATAAATTAGGGAACATTTGAAACATGCTTAGGGAACATTCATAAGAACATAAGAACATAAGAACATAAGAAAGTTTACAAACGAGAGGAGGCCATTCGACCCATCATGCTCGTTTGGTGTCCATTAATATCTAAGTGATCCATGGATCCTATCCAGTCTATTTTTAAATGTTCCCAAACTTTCAGCTTCTACCACTTTCCATCTTGAATGCCTTGAAGCCCAATTTCCATTTGTTGTCCCCTGGTGCGTGTGTCCCTGCTGATCTGGAAAAGCTCCTCTGGTTTGAGGAACCTTTCATGATTTTGAAGACTTGGATCAAGTCCCCACGTAATCTCCTCTGTTCCAGGGTGAAAAGGTTCAGTTCCCTCAGTCTCTCCGAGTAGGACTTTCCCTTCAGACCTGGAATAAGTCTGGTTGCTCTCCTCTGAACTGTCTCTAAAGCAGCAATATCCTTCTTGAAGTGTGGTGCCCAGAACTGTACACAGTATTCCAGATGAGGTCTAGCGCATTGTACAGTCTTAACATTACTTAAATTCTACACTTTTGACGATATACCCTAGCATTCTGTATGCCTTTTGTATTGCTTCCCCACATTGTTTGGATGGAGAAAGTGAATCCACATAGATTCCTAGGTCTTTCTCATGCATTACTTCATCTAGATCTGTACCTCCCATAGTGTAATTATAGTGGACATTTTTGTTTTACTGCATGTATTACCTTGCACTTGTCCACATTGAATTTCATTTGCCAGGTGTCAGCCCACAACTGAATTTATCTAAGTTCCTCTGAATAGCATGTGCTGCCAAGATTGTATCTGCTAAGCCACCTATTTTAGTATCATCTGCAAATTTGACAAGGTTGCTAAGTATCCCAGAGTCCAGATCATTAATATAGATTAGAAAAAGCAAAGGCCCTAGTACTGATCCCTGTGGAACTCCACTAACAACCTCACTCCAGTTAGAAGTGACTCCTCTAATCTGTTTCCTATACATCAACCAGTTCATAATCCATCTACTTACATGACCCTGAATGCCTACAGCTTCCAATTTGAGGATCAGTCTTTGGTGTGGAACCTTATCAAAAGCTTTTTGGAAATCTAAGTATATCATATCATATGCTTTCACGTGATCTACAGCTGCAGTTGCATGTTCAAAAAAATGTATTAAGTTAGTAAGACATGATCTGCCTCGTCTAAACCCATGTTGACTATCTCCAAGAATATGGTTTTCATTGAGATGCTCCTCTATTTTCTGTCTAATCATTTTTTCCAACATTTTACAGGTGATGCAGGTGAGACTGATTGGTCTGTAATTTCCTGGCTCAGTTTTGTCCCCTTTCTTGTGGATTGGTATGAAATTTGCTGTCTTCCAGTCAGTGGGAACATCCCCTGTTCTAAGTGTCATTTGAAATAATCGAGTTAACGGCCTATACATAATTTCCCTCATTTCTTTAAGTACTGTTGGAAATATCCCATCTGGCCCAGGTGATTTGTTTGATTTTAATTCTGCTAGTCCCTTTAGTACCTCCTCCTCATTTATCCTGATCTCTCTTAGGGTTTGACTGGATTGATTGTCAACCTGTGGCATGTCATCTGTTTTTTCTTTTGTAAAAACCTCTGTGAAATACTCATTTAGAATATTTGCCACATCTTGTTCGTTTTCCAAGATACCTCCATTTTTGCCCTTTATCTGTTTCACCTCCTCCTTAATTGACCGCTTGCTGTTGTAATTTTGAAAAAAGCTCATTGCAATGGTTGTAGCTCCAAGAGCTATGTTTCTTTCTATTTCCCTCTTTGCTTTCCTGATCCCTTTCTTAAGATCTCTTTGCAGCTCAACATATTCTATGTATTTTGTTTCATCACCATCCCTTTTGTATGTGCTATACAACATTTTCTTCCTCTTTATATTTTTTTGCATGCCTCTGGTTTGTATGTATGTATGTATGTATGTATGTATGTATGTATGTGTGGAAGGAAAGTTAGAAATTCTTTTCTCACAACTGTTTTTCTCTCTTGTATACTTAAGAAAGATAAGGTCAAGCTAGAAGGTCAGGAGGCCATAAGGTAGTTTGATTTCTCTTTGTTATTTACAATGAGAACCTTGGAGACAATGTCAAACAGAATGACCTACGTGCCTGTTCCCTAATACCATGTATAGACCTATGAACTCTGTTCGATAATGATATATGTTCTGCTTAGTTAGCCTTTAAGATAACATAGTAATGACTTTCTAGCATGTATGTATGTATATATATATATATATACATATATATATATATGAATGTATGTATGTCCAATTGCTTTTGACAATACAAATGAATTGAGAGGGAGAGAGAGAGAGAGAGACAGACAGACAGACTGACAAACAGAAAAACAGACACACACACAAACACACACACACACAGAGCCAGCCAGCCCGCCAGCCAGCCAGTCAGCCAGCCAGCTCAGCGATGACATCACGAGCCTCTCTCAGCTGACTGCTATGACATCACAGAGCACGTACATTCCGTTGCTTGCCGTCTGTCAACCACTCAGTCACTGCCAGCCAGACTGGCTGGCTGGCTGGATGTGGGGGCTGCTTGCTGCTGCTGCGTACCTTAGCAAGCTTATTTGCTTGACCGGCCTTCCTACTCCTCTGCCCACATGCCCACCTATGCCTCTACTCCAAGATACTTATACAATAGAAAAACTATGGTAATAATAATATAGCCCAAGACAAAAAATTAATCTTTCTAGACTGTATTAAAGTTCAGCACTTCGGAAAAATAGAATTATTTTGTATTTCAATAAAACAAAAATTATTACTGGTATCCACACACCCAACCAATGTAAATGTCACGGACGGTGTTAATTAGCTCCTTAATCACCATTACTTATTATATTTATATTTCACTTCACTTTATGCAATATGGCTTGTGTATTTTGTTTGGTTCTATATTGCCATTATTTTGTGTGTTGATTATCTTTCACTTTATTGTTTAATTTGTTATTCACTTAGTATTATTTTGATTGTTTGCACGCGTGCCTTATTATTTTTGTTTCTTCTTTCTTTCACAACTCACCTGGGTCCACCTGCACTCTTCACACGCGTCCCCACTTAATCACCCTGCCCTGGGAGAGGAGAGGATTATATGCTGTAGTCCACTTTCCAATGTGGGAGGTCTCTGCGGCTCATATCTCATTCAATTATTTATTCATTTATCCTACATCAAGTTTATTTATTTTCCCACGTTTCATTCAATCACCATCAGAAGCTCTCTGTGCTAAAAGTGGCAGCACATTTGTCTCACACACATCAAACTCACCTTTTCCTGCTTCCCAAGCCTTATCAACTTACTCAGACCCTCGTCAACTTACTCAAACCCTCTTCAACTTTGGTTAACATTGCTCTGCATTCTAACAGCTATTCTTTCTCCTATTCTTAATTTCTTACAAGAAATGTATTCAGGTTTTTTTATCAATATGTTTTATTTATATTTATACAGATGTCACTCCATTATTCGTTTATTGAAGTCATATATGTACCTAACAAAATATTAGCCAATAGGCCATTGATCTCAATAATGATTCCCATAATCCTAGGACACCTTCTCTTTTACTCTTCCTTTCCATTCTTCCTTTTCTCCTGTAAAGCATTTTATATTACTTGAGCTTACTTATTCTATAGTTGTAATCTTATACTTCTGCGGTATCTTACCCTTTTCCTACATCACTCATCTTAAAACCATGGTCTACTTTGACTTTCATTTCAGGTATTATATGCTAGGCACCAATAACCAAACATTTTCTGAAAGACTGTAACATGTCACCAGACTGTTTACATTCTCCTGCTTTCACAGGCTGTCAGGGCTGCACCAGGCTCTCTTCTAGCCTTTCGTTTCCTTGAATTTGACTTTTGACAGAGCTTGTCCATAACATGATGTTTAACAAACAAATTCTGGTTCTTCTTGTGGAGACACCATGACTATTTATGTATTACTATTATTATCCATCTGTTTATTCAATGTATATTTTGGATTACTTTTCTTATAATAGTCTTTCTTTCTGATTTCTGATGCTTGAGGCACTCTGTATAGAGCCAAAGATCCTCATGAATATGATAAATCTGTTGTTACATTTTTAAATATAATTCTAAAATGATTGCCAAAACATAGACATTTACCTTATATCACCTTCAAACTATACATATTCATAAACACACAAAGCACATACACATTGATATCTAAAGATAATTCAGATATCCGATCTGTGGCATGTTTTATTGACCCTGCAGTGTCTCAAACAGCCCTTATAACTTATTATTTAAGCTTATGATTATTTAGAATAAAATGTCAAATAATCCCACTCGATTATTTCATTATTTCACTATCTCAGTTTTCTTGATCCATTGTGAAAAAGTTCTGTTATTTCCTCCTCATCTGTAGAGGCTACATTAGCCCACTCCCCGGTCTGATATTCTCGTAGTAACTGTATCCAAATGTTGGGCGGACATTTAGCCTTCACGATGATGTGTACATCGTGCGGGTGAAGGAGGTGAATAACCATCTTTTCATCTAGAATATCCCAAAAAGTTGTGTTACCCTGGTTTGGTTTTAATTTTGGGAGGGACGCCCATATCATTTCTTTTTCTCCTGGGGAGAAGGGGACATGGGTTTTAGTCGTATAGACTATTGATTGACCTTCCTCTTTACTCTGTCTAGTTTTGACTTGCATGGGTGCAGCTGGGACCGTTTTCAGAGCGGTCAGATCTGGATACAATGTATTATTATAACCAAAATCAGTGATTGATTTATATTCCGGATTATATGGGGGAGGAGCGCTAGCAAAACCTCCTTTTTCATATTCCCATGCTTTGCGATCTAAATCATCCCAATCGGGCCTGTCGTCCTCGGAGTGATCTGTGTCGCGACGCGCTCCTAACACGGCAGCACATCGCGCACCTACACCTTCACCTTTTCTGACCACTTTTCTTGCCCTTCTAATTTGCCTTGTAGTTCTATTAATTCTATCGTATTTTTCACAACTTCTTCTCTCAATTCACATTACTGTTTATGATGATCTTCCATTTCTGTTATTTTCTTTTCTTGATTCTCACCAACCTGACACAATATCACAATTCCTTTCTCTGTCTTATCTGGTTGTTGTTGCTTCCACCAGTCCCGGTGCTCCTTCGGAGACCAGTCTTTCTCCCAACTTCCTTCCAACATTTTCTTCTCTACATTCTGTTTTTTTATTTCTCAAAAAACCAATAATGCTGGTGTCACTCACTGTGACGATTTATCTGAAATATTACATTATTATATATTATTTTATGTATATATATTATAATAAAAACAAACACTCCAGTAAGGTACGGACACCCGTACATGACACTGGCTAAGGTAAGGGAACCCATAAACAACCATAAGCACCCCCGGACCTAGGACAGACTGTAACTTGCTAACTTGCTAACTTGCTAACTGTTTTGTTTGCTTCACATCGTTTGCTGCTAGTTGCATGCCAAACGAGTTCGTTCTGTCCAAAATATAAGCTTTTTTCTTCTAATAAACTCAATAAAAATACAGTGCACTAGCAACTATTTCCCTTTCAAAAGTTGTAGTCCCGTTTCAGTTAAAACAAAATGTGTTCTTCAAACAAAGAAAATACTTGTGTTTCTTTTCCCTCTTTACCTGCTCTTATCACAAAGCTTCTCAACACAATCTCAGGTGCAGGTGCACTCTGCGCTATCCTTTGCCCGAGCTTTGTCCAGGAAAACTCACTGTAGCCATCTTAGTTCAACACGGGCTCTCCTTACCTGCGAGTCACACGGGTCCAGTTCACTTTGCAAGTGAACAGTCTCTTCTCAGAAACAATAAGGAAACTTGGAAAGAAACACAATCCCAGGTCGGTGTTAAAAAAAAGTTCTTTGTTTTCATATTAAAAGAAAACATTTGTATTTTCTCTGCACACTTCACAGCTCCAATTAGCACACTCAACTAATCCCTGCCCCCCTCAGAACCGTCACTAAAGAAAGGTACTCACAGTCATTTTAAATATGACATCCTGTAGTGTTTGTTTTCAAAATATGATCTTATTATCACTTGAACCAAATAAATCCTTTGACCCACTAATACCAAATTACAGTTATGGGGGCCACAGATGTGATTTGAAAATACGATCTTCCATGTCTTTCTGTTGTGTTTTGACCTGGGGATCTGTAATTGTCCAAGTGGCTACTGCACATGTACTTATTTAATATTAAATGTGTTATTTAATTAGGCTTGGTTCTGGTGAGCATGTACAAGACGTCAGCTTTTTAAATAACTGTGTGTATTGGATCATACACATTTTAGAAATACTCTCTCAAACTTCCCGCATTGGTACCTCACCAGGGAGGTAGAAAACAGCAATAGCATTGAAAAAGTGTGATTGTAGTTCTGCTCTTCTGCAATATATTTCTACAATATCTTTAACATCTTCTTTAACATTGTTTTAAAGGCTGGGACCAATATGGTGGAATATCTCCAACACACGGACATTGAGAGACTCGACCCCTTTGTGCTGCTGCTCAGAGACCAACTCTCAGTTGTCTCTGAGTAGGCTATGGATCAACTTCCTTTCCTAATATGAAGGAGACCATGGATACAAAACCTATGAAAAACAGGTGATTATTGTTATTCTTCTCATTATAAACTACTTAATACATCTCTCCCATAAAGTACAACAGGATAGTGGTGACGTCATTCAGGATTGGATTGCCATTGGTCAAAAGCCCTCTGAGAGAAATTGTGTGGCGACACTCCACACTCTTAGAAGAAATTGTTCTGCACAGAACCATAAAGGGTTCCTCGAGTAATCGCTCTGGTGGATCCCTTTATGGTTCTATGTAGAACCCCTTCAAAGGGGTTACATGAAGAACCCCCAAACATAGCGTTCTACACAGAACCATTCGTTTTAAAATGTTATATATAGAACCCATTCAAAAGGGGGACACGTGCTATACCTGAATTTGTTTTCCAAATACAATCTTTAAAAAATGTATGAGTTCATATATACAAACACACATACACAACGTAGAAATCGCACTACTAGTGAAGTAACTTCATTTACATTATATGCCACAACTCCTCAATTTGGAACGCAAAAACAAGACATCTGATGTAAAAGTGTAAACTAATTACGAACAGCACTTTTGATTTTTATCTTCAATTCAGGGGCTACTTATTCGAACAGTAAACTGTATTCTCTCTTCAGAGTGACTGGAATGTTTTTGCCTACATTCAACTTAAATATGAAAGTTTCCAAAAACAGCATAGTTTTCTTTAAGGCTATTCAATGCCAAACACAAAATTCTCTCTGCTTTCAGTGCTTGTCCTTCAGCACAATTACACAGGTTCATGATGTTCTCATTTCAATACATTGTTTTCTTATTTAAACTATTTGACTTTGAGCTTACATTGAGAATAAAATCACTTTTGCAAGTAAAACCTGGCCAAGAAAGGAAGCAGCACTACAATAAAACAATACACAGAATACAAAGCAGTTCCTTCAAAAGTGAAAGTGATAAAGAGTGATGTCTGTCAGTAAATTACGTTGAGATACATATTGGTTATTTTGAATTAGGAGTCCAACTTCAATAACTTCTATTAACAAGCCAAAATACAGATCAGAATTACGGGTAATTGAAAATAATATGTAGCGCCTAGGTAAGCTTGGATGTGTTCAGAGAAACACTAAAAACGGACCTTCCTCACACCCGTCTTGTTGAGGTGGACGTGGTCATACAGGTGATGTGGCTGGATGTCTCAGTGGTGTGCCAGGTGGACGTTGGGGAGGAGGGCACATCTTCGGGATACTTCTGCGTTGATGGCCTGGATGATGTGCAGGGGCACGTCTGTGCGGGGCAGCAGTGTGGAGATGGTGATTTTGGCAGTTTGGAATTCCTCTGTGGCTTTCTTTGCCACCTGTCTCAGGGCTGAGGCCACATCGCCCCTGCGGGCACTCAGGTCGTTAGTGCCGGTGTGGATGAGGATGTGTTTGACCTGGCACAGCCTCCTCTTGGAGAGCAGCTCCAGGGCTCTCTGTGCTGTCGGGCACCAAAGCTTTTTCACTTTTCACCCAGGGAAGAGGCGCCTCTCATCCAGGAACTTCCCATTGGAGTCGCTCAGAATGACCACCTCTGTGTTGACCTGCCACTCCGGGTTTTGCGTCGGGAGTGGTGGGGGCAGCGGGTGTGTTTTAGGGGAGTGGCGTTTCAGGGGTTTGTGTATTAGTGGCAGGTCTGGTGATAGTGGGGGTGTCAGGAGTGGTGGGGAGTGTGGGTGGATCAGTGGGTGCGTCAGTGGGTGCGTCAGGGGTTGTAGGTGTTGTGGGGTCAGTGCAGTGCAGTCTCTGTGCTCCTCTCTTAGCTTCTCCAGCTGGCTCTGCAGGCTCCTCAGCTGGCTGTGCTGGGGTGTCCTGGTCAGCTCCTCCCTCGCTCTGTGCAGCTCCGTCCTCAGGGTTTGGCTCTGCTCCTCCTGGTCTCTCACTGCTGCTCTCAGCTTATGGATCTCAGCCTTGTGGTGCATCTTTAGTCCCTGAACTCCGCAAACTTCAGCTCCAGCACTGATAGGCATTCCTTTAGTGTTTTAATGTTGCTGGAGAGTTTTGGGGAGACAGGGGGGCAGTCTGTGGGAGATGGGGCACTGTCTGGCTCCGTGTGGCTGGGGGCAGACTGCAGGGTGGCCGGCTCTGGCTCGTGTTTCTCTACCTCAGTCTGCTGCTTTGAGGTGTGGAAGCCGAGAGATAATTGGTCCAGGCTGCTCTCGCTGCCCTGCACCATGATGGTCCCGTTGTGGTATACATTAAAAGTGAGCATCACACTGTCTGTGTCTTTCTCTACCAGCACTGAGATCTGCCTGCCTCTGCTAATGCCCCTCTTGTTGTTATTGGGGTATGTCTGGCACAGGGTTTTGTGAAAGGCGGTGGGGTACTGGGTGTAGAACAGTAGATTGTTCTTGACCCTGTTTTCTCCTTTACCGGTGTAGTCTAGGATGAGGGTCTCAGGAGATGCTCTCATCACAGCTTGTTTGTAGTCCTTCTTAGCCTGTGCAGAGCGAATGTCTTCAGGGTATCGGATTTCAAAAGGCAGCTCTGCAGTCAGACTGCTGTTCGATAGATTTGTATCAGTCTCAGTGGCAGTTGGGCTCTCTCCTACTGTCACTCTATTCAAATTGGAGCTCTGCATTTTCATTGGCTGAGTCAACTACTGAGAATGCTTATTTATTTTATTAATACATATTTTTTTGTTTAATTATTTGTCTCTATAGGTGAAAGGTCTTACCTCCAATTCTTGTCTTCAGCTTTTCTTTTCTGACTTTTCTTCCTGAACTGTCTCTCTGCTTTCTTCTTTTTGTGTTTCTCTTAAAATTATTATTTTTTGAATACTTTTTCTTCTGAATTTCTATTCCATGTCTTCTGTGTATGTTTATAGTGCTATATATTCATTTGTAAATGACAAATTAAATCCGCTTATGTATAAAAACAAATGTTTTTTAGGAGCTCATATTCCTCTCTCTCTCTCTCTCTCTCTCTCTCTCTCTCTCTCTCTCTCTCTCTCTTTCTCTCTCTCCCTCTCAATTCAATTCATTTGTATTGTCAAAGCAATTGGACATACATACATATACATACATACATACATACATACATACATACATACATACATACATCTACACGGAAAATAAATAATAGAATTATGAATCACAATAAGATGTAATGAAGTACAGAAAATGAAAATGTAAAAAAATGTGATCTTTAATACATACAAATAAAGAAAATAGGTTTACTATTTCCAGATTCCTTTTTTGAAATACAATGACATGCATAACAAACAAGTATTTACATTATATTTACAGCCGGTGCTCGTGTGTCACTGTGTCCCTCAGGCTGTGGTAGGCGCTGACATATTGGGCAGCCAGGGTGGCTGTGTGTCCCTCCCCCAGGAGGACTGGCGTTTTTCTTTTTTCTCAGTTTTGTCACAGGTTGGGTGGGCATCCATTATGTTGTTACAGAATTTGTCCCTTATTTTGGGCTAAAGCTTTCCGTGGAGGGGAACGTGGATCAGTTTGTACCATTTTTGGGAGAATCTGCCTTGTTGGGGCGGAGCTGTGACCAGGTGAACAGCAGATCGGGCATAGGTGGGCATGTGGGCAGAGGAGTTGGAAGGCCGGTCAAGCAAATAAGCTTGCTAAGGTACGCAGCAGCAGCAAGCATCCCCCACATCCAGCCAGCCAGCCAGTCTGGCTGGCGGTGACTGAGTGGTTGTCAGACGGCAAGCAACGGAATGTACGTGCTCTGTGATGTCATAGCAGTCAGCTGAGAGAGGCTCGTGATGTCATCGCTGAGCTGGCTGGCTGGCTGGCTCTGTGTGTGTGTGTGTATGTCTGTGTGTGTGTGTGTGTGTCTGTTTGTCTGTTTTTCAGTCTGTCTGTCTCTCTCTCTCTCTCTCTCTCTCTCTCTCTCTCTCTCTCCCTCTCAATTCAATTCATTTGTATTGTCAAAGCAATTGGACATACATACATGCATACATGCTAGAAAGTCATTACTATGTTATCTTAAAGGCTAACTAAGCAGAACATATATCATTATAGAACAGAGTCCATAGGTCTACACATGGTTTTAGGGAACAGGCACGTAGGTCATACCGTTTGACATTGTTTCCAAGGTTATCATCGTAAATAACAAACAGAAATCAAACTAGCTTCTGGCCTGACCTTCTAGCTTGACTCTATCTTTCCGCCTTATATACTTGGTGAATAATTGAGGAAGTAGCACCAAGTGACCACATTAGGCTGCCTGAGGGTTTCTGGGGAGTGTAGTTGTCTAGGGTCGGTTTTCTTCCCTAGAGTGCAGACCTTGCAGCAGACCTGGCCTGACATGTCTGCCATGTATGACCCTGCCCCTTGGTTTGTCCCACATCCTCCCCCCCAGCTGCGACCCCATAGGTCGAGCGACAGCCGCAAAAAAGGATGCACCCGGGACAGCCCATCAACATTCCCCATGGCCTTCCCTGGCCTGTGCTGCAGGGTGAAATGAAAATGTTGGAGACTCAAAAACCACCTCATCACACGGGCATTCCTGTCTTTCGAACGATGCATCCAAGTGAGGGGGGCATGGTCAGTGATCAGGGTGAAGTGCCTGCCCAACAAATAGTATCGAAGACTGTCCAAAGCCCACTTCACTGCCAAACATTCTTCTTCAACTACCAAATAATTTATTTCATTGGATTCCAACTTTCTGCTAAGGAACAACACCGGGTGTTCGTGATCACCCATTCTTTGGGACAAAACCACTCCGATCCCCACCTCAGAGGCGTCCGTCTGGACTATAAATTCTTTCTGAAAGTCAGGTACCATTAAAACGGGGTTGCGGCAGAGCGCCTCCTGTAGGCTCCGGAAAGCCCGGTTTGCTGTATCACCCCATCTAACCATATTGGGTTCTGTAGCCTTAGTCATATCAGTCAGAGGGGCCGCTAAGGTAGCATAGTTGGGAATAAACCTCCGGTAATACCCAGTTAACCCTAAAAATGCCCTAACCTGCTTTTTATTGACAGGCCTAGGCCAAGAGTTTATGGCTTCAACCTTGGATATTTGGGGTTTCACCATACCCCTCCCTACTGTATAGCCCAAGTATTTGGCCTCTTCCAACCCCAAATTGCATTTGGTTGGATTAGCCATCAGGCCTGCTGCATGTATTGAATCCAATACCGCTTGGAGCTGAGACAAATGTGATTCCCAATCTGGACTGTGAATGACCACATCATCTAAATATGCTGCCGCATACGTCCTGTGTGGTCTAAGTATGTGGTCCATCAACCTTTGAAAGGTGGCAGGAGCACCATGCAGGCCAAAGGGCATCACTGTGTAGTGAAACAGACCATCTGGGGTTGCAAAGGCTGTTTTTTCTTTGGCACCCGGGGTCAAGGGAATCTGCCAGTAGCCCTTGGCTAAGTCAATAGTTGAAATATAGCGAGCATTCCCAATATTCTCTAACAATTCATCTACTCGGGGCATTGGGTATGCATCAAACTTTGAAATTTCATTAACCTTTCTAAAATCATTACAGAATCTCCAGGAGCCATCAGGTTTGGAAACCATGACTATAGGGCTGGACCACTCACTGTGGGATTCTTCAATAACCCCTGCCTCCAGCATTTCCTTAACCTCATTTCTAATAGTGTTCCTGCGAGCTTCTGGTACCCTGTAAGGCCTCATATTTACCTTCTTTCCTGGGAGAGACACAATGTTGTGAGAGACTAAATGGGTACGCCCCGGTATGCCTGAGAAAACTTCCCTATTACGTATTATCAAGTCGTTCACCTCCTTCAACTGGTCAGGTGACAAGGCAGCTGCAATATTCACCTTCGGTGTCCCTAGTGGCTGAGGGGGGTAAGTCAACATCAACACTTCCCTGTCCTTCCAGGCTTTTATTAAGTTGACATGATATATTTGTTCTGGGGGTCGGCGGCCGGGTTGCTGAACCTTATAGTTCACTTCCCGTATTCGCTCTATAATCTCATAAGGTCCCATCCACGTAGCCAGAAATTTACATTCTACAGTGGGAACCAACACCAACACCCTATCACCAGGCTGGAACACCCTCAGTGTAGCCTGACGATTATAGGCGAATTGTTGGTGTTCCTGTGCCTGCCTTAGGTGCTCTCTCACAATGGGAGTGACTGTGGCTATTCTCTCTTGCATAGCATTGATGTGCTCGACTACACTCCGGAAAGGAGTGGACTCGTGTTCCCACGTTTCACGGGCTATGTCTAATATCCCCCTGGGGTGCCTCCCATATAACAGTTCAAAAGGCGAAAAGCCCAGGGAAGCCTGTGGGACTTCCCTAATGGCAGACATCAAGTAGGGCAGCATGAATTCCCAATTTTTCCCATCCTTATCGATTACCTTTCTTAGCATGGACTTCAGGGTCCTATTAAATCTCTCAACCAACCCATCTGTTTGTGGGTGGTAGACTGATGTTCTCAACTGCTTAACCTGCAACAATTTACACAGATCGGTCATAACCTTAGACATAAAGGGTGTGCCCTGATCTGTTAATATCTCCCTCGGTATCCCCACCCTACTACACATCAACATTAGCTCTTTTGCAATACCTTTTGAAGCCATGGTCCGCAGTGGAATGGCTTCTGTGTACCTGGTGGCATAATCCAAAATAACCAGTATATACTGATGCCCTCTGGCTGATTTCGGGAGAGGTCCCACCACATCCATAGCTATCCTAGCAAAGGGGGTCTCTATGATGGGCTTCTGAAGGCTGGTTTAGGAGCATGTAGTTGACATTCAGGACATGAGCTACAATGTTCTGTCACGTCTGCATGTACGCCTGGCCAGTAAAACCTCCTCAGGAGTCTATCCTTGGTTTTGTCCATCCCCAGATGTCCCCCCAGGATATGCCCATGTGCCAGATTGAGAACTGTTCGTCTGAATGGGGTGGGAACTAGCAATTGCTCCACAATGTCCACCCCTATCTTATTTACACGGTACAATAGGTCATTTTTTACCATAAAATAAGGATAAGCTGTTGGCGGGTCTGCAGTAGTCATAGGGGTCCCATTTACTACCTTCACATTTTCTTTAGCATAGTGTAGAGTGAGATCTCGCACCTGTGCGCTGCCAAAATCAGTGGGGAGTCCCTCTAACACTGACACTTCTACATTGTCAGCTTCAGGGGTCTCTATGAATGGATTCTCACCCACCCTGCTAGTGCTGGGTTCCTCACCCTCCATAGGGTCATCTACGTCACTACATTCCACCCCTATGTTTTCAGTTTAATTTTCCCCAACCAAAACCTTCACTGTCGACTCAACTGGAACCAGGTCTACTTTTAGCTCTAGTTGTGGGATCGAGGCAACTTCTGGCTTACAGTTTTCAGTGAGCATTTCCAATTTACTATGTTTTCTATCTAGTTTTCCAAAATTAGGAAAATATCGTCCCAGTATCACATCATATGGCATGTTGGGTACCACACCGACTTCGTAATCTAGTTTCCCGGCCTCTGTCTGTATGTTTACAAGGGCTGTGGGATAGGGGCGTGTGTCACCATGTGTGCATGTGATACTGAGCTCCTGATGTCTATCCAGCTTGTTGGTCGCTACTAATTTTTCTGTGACCAGTGTAACCATACTGCCAGAGTCGAGTAGAGCAGCCACTTCTTTCTCATCGACTATCACTGTACACATGTGTTTTGGATTAGGTACTCCGCCTATGAAAACATCCGTCCCAACAGGGCAGGCATAAAATACCGGTTTCTCTTTCCCCATATCACACACATTACATTGCATTGGTTCCTCTCTACCTGGGCAGTGGGCCGCAATATGTCCTACTTTGTCACAATTGTAGCAGACAATTGGTTGTGATGGTGACCCCCTATAACCCTTAGTCTCGGCTTTAGGCCCCACCTTTGCCCCCCCCAGTCTTGCTCTTTTCTTCCAACCCAGCGCGTCATGTTTCCCAGAGTACTTTGGAACCATCTTACCCGGTCCGCTGGTTCGTCATGGCCTGGGGAACGAGTTTTTAACCTCCGGTACATGCTCTGCTGCTCCGGCTGTATAGAACCGCTCTACAATGGCCACCAAGGTGTCAGCGGACAGCACCTCATTCTGGCCAACCCAGCGTCGAACGTCCTTGGGCAAACAGCGTTGGTAGTTGTCAAGGACTATGGCCTCCACCACCTCGGCTGATGAATGGACCTCTGGCTGTAGCCATTTCCTGGCCAGATGGATCATATCAAACATCTGCGTTCGGATTGGTTGTCCTGGTTGGTAGGCCCACTGCTGAAACCGATGTGCCCTCACTGCGGTGGTCACGCCCAATCGGGTCATTATCTCCGCTTTCAATTTATCATAGTCCTGGGCGTCCTTCAGCTCCAGATCAAAGTACGCTTTCTGTGCATCCCCTGCCAGATAAGGTGCCACAAGCCCTTCCCAGGAATCTTTTGGCCATCCCTCTTTCCGCTGTCCTCTCAAAGGTCATAAGGAAGGCCTCAACATCGTCCTGTTTTGTCATTTTCTGCAGAAAGTGATTGGTGCGGGGAGTGGAATGGGTTGCAGCCCCCTGTGGCCCAATCCTGGTTGCAAGTGCTTCAACACTCTCTTTCAGCTCTTTAGTCACCTTTTCCTGCTCTTCTCTAAACATTTTATTTGTATCATGCTGGACCTGCTGTGCTTCCTGATGCATCCGCATAGCATCCTGGTGAGCCACCTGCTGCACCCTGGTCGCTTCCTGTTGGGCTATTACAGCCTGTAGTTTTTTTTTTTTTGGGATAAAAAAATTCACTCAGCCAGTCTGGGTTTCATGAGGTGCTGCCCGCATTCTACACCAAATGTGACAAAACGCCTTGGCTGTACACATGTGCGGGTCTTCTCTGTGATCTTCTTAGGAGTAAAAACCAGTCATGACCCAGGGAGGAGGTTGCAAATACAGGGCTGTGCCTGTATGTTTACTTCAAACAAAACAAATCTGAAAACAAAACCTAACTCACACTGGAGTTGTAACTAATCTTACATAATCATTCTATTTTAAACAAAGTCTGGAATAAATAAGTCTTGGCTTTCTCCTTATGAGCTACCTCTGTTTTCCAGATAACTCACCCTATTGTCTCTCACTTCTCTCTCTCTCAGGCCTGCCTTATATACCTGGTGAATAATTGAGGAAGTAACACCAAGTGACCACATTAGGTGCTAGAATGGCTGCCTGAGGGTTTCTGGGGAGTGTAGTTGCCTAGGGTCGGTATTCTACCCTAGAGTACACACCTTGCAGCAGACCTGGCCTGACATATCTGCCATGTATGACCCTGCCCCTTGGTTTGTCACAATACATACATACATACATACTGAAAATAAATAATAGAATTATGAATCTCAATATAATGTAATGAAGTACAGAAAAAGAAAATGTAATAAAATGTGATCTTTAATACATTCAAATAAAGAAAATAGGTTTACTATTTCCAGATTCCTTTTTGAAATACAATGACATGCATTACAAACGAGTATTTACATTATATTTACAGCCGGTGCTCGTGTGTCACTGTGTCCCTCAGGCTGTGGTAGGCGCTGACATATTGGGCAGCCAGGGTGGCTGTGTGTCCCTCCACCAGGAGGACTGAGCGTTTTTCTTTTTTCTCAGTTTTGTCACAGGTTGGGTGGGCATTCGTTATGTTGTTACAGAATGTGTCCCTTATTTTGGGCTAAAGCTTTCCGTGGAGGGGAACGTGGATCAGTTTGTACCATTTTTGGGAGGATCTGCCTTGTTGGGGCGGAGCTGTGATCCAGGTGAACAGTAGATCGGGCTTAGGTGGGCATTTGGGAATAGGAGTAGGAAGGCCGGTCAGGCAAATTAGCTTGCTAAGATACGCAGCAGCAGCAAGCAGCCCCCCCATCCAGCCAGCCAGCCAGTCTGGCTGGCAGTGACTGAGTGGTTGACAGACGGCAAGCAACGGAATGTACGTGCTCTGTGATGTCATAGCAGTCAGCTGAGAGAGGCTCGTGATGTCATGGCTGAGCTGGCTGGCTGTCTGGCTGGCTGGCTCTGTGTGTGTGTGTGTGTGTGTGTGTGCGTGTGTCTGTCTGTCTGTCAATTCATTTCAATTCAATTCAAAGGTGCTTTATTGGCATGATCTATCACAATATTGCCAAAGCAGATACAAATGTTCTATCAATCAAGACAAAACATTGCAATACAAGATTCAGTGGAACAAATATAGTACACATTGAAATAAAATTAAGTAGGATATAAACCATATTTGTTGTTTGTATCAAAATTTGTGTCATGACATCAGAAAAATCACTGTTTTTATTTTGTTTTGCAAATGGAGTGCCACAGGCTGGTGTCTACACACTGTCTCGCAGGCTGTGGCAGGTGGATACATATTGCGCTGCTAAGAAGGCAGTGCGCTCCTCCTCTCCCAGCAGGACGGGGAGTTTGCAGCAATCGGGGATCATGCTGAACTCAGGGATATGCATTTTTAATATTTTAAAGTATGTCTCCCTGATTTTTGTGTATTTAGGGCAGGACAGCAGGAAATGCGCCTGTGTTTCGACCTCCCCTAGGTCACACTGGCTGCACAGCCGCTCTTCTCTGGCAACCCAGAATTTTCTGTAGCGGCCTTTTTCAATGGCGAGGCTGTGGTCACTGAGCCTGTATTTAGTTAGATTTTGTCTCTCTTTTATATTTTGGATTTTTAAGTATTCAGCCAATGTAATGTTTCTATTCAGGGCCCGGTAGCATTCCAATTTGTTTTGTAATTCTAATTCGTGTCTCTAATCTTTTGTGTATTTGCTTTTCAGGTACATGTCAATTTTCCCAATTGTTGTTGTTTTGGTCATTGTGTGTTCGGGCTCTGTGAGCCGTGGGGGCGTTTCTGTGTACGTGTAAGATGTTTTTATTAAATTCTAGGTGGAATATTTCCATGGGGCTTTTGTCCCAATTGTTGTTATTGAGGTTCATGAGGGGACCCCACACTTCGCTCCCATATAGCAGGATTGGTTGGATGATGGAGTTTAATATTTTAATCCAAATAGTTATTGGTATTGTTGTTTTCCCAAATTGTGTCTTTATGGCATAAAATGCCCGGCGTGCCTTGTCTTTTAATGCGTTTATAGCCAGGCTGAAGCTCCCTGACGCACTGATGGTCAGGCCAAGGTAGTTGTATCTGGTGCAGTGCTCTAATCCAGTGCTGCCCAGAGTGAAGCGGTACCTGTTTCCCTGAGATGGGGCTTTTTTCTGGAAAACCATAACTCTGGTCTTGTCCAGATTGACTGCCAGGGCCCATTTCTGACAGTACTGCTCTAGCAGCGCCAGGTTCTGCTGAAGCCCCTGCTCTGTGGGCGACAGCAGCACCAGGTCGTCTGCGTAGAGCAGGAACTTGATCTCTGTGTCATGGAGAGTTAGGCTGCGGGCGTCAGACTGCTCCAACACTGTGGCCAACTCGATGATGTAGATGTTGAACAGTGTTGGACTCAGACTGCAGCCCTGTCTCACTCCCCGCCCCTGAGTGAAGAACTCTGTTCTTGAGTTGCCAATTTGAACTCCGCATTTGTTTTCAGAATACATTGATTTAATGATGTCATAAACTTTACCCCCTACACCACTCTGTAGAAGTTTATAAAATAATCCCTTGTGCCAGATTGAGTCAAATGCCTTTCTAAAGTCTACAAAACAGGCAAATATTTTTCCTTTATTGTTTTGGGTATATTTATTTATGAGGGTGTGTAGAGTGTAAATATGATCGGTTGTGCGGTGTTTTGGTAGGAAGCCAATCTGACTCTTATTCAGGACACTGTGCTTGGTAAGGAAGGCCAGTATCTGGGCGTTGATGATACTGCAGAACACCTTCCCCAGGTTACTGCTCACACAGCTGCCCCAGTAGTTATTGGGGTCTAATTTGTCTCCACTTTTAAAAATCGGGGTGATCAATCCTTGATTCCCGACCTCAGGGAAACACCCGGCTCTCAGCACCAGGTTAAAGAGTTTGAGCAGAGCCTCCTGCAGCTGCGGGCTGCTGTGCTTCAGCATCTCAGGGCTGATGCTGTCGGGGCTGCTGGCTTTCCTGGGTTTGAGGATTTTGAGTTGATGTTTTAGTTCCTGTATTGTAAATGGGTTATCTAAGGGATTTTGGTTATTCTTAATGATTTCTTCCAATTTATTTAGGTTTTTTAATATTTTAACCTGTTCTGGCTTTGGATTGTTTTCAACATTTTGGTAAAGTTTTTCAAAGTGTGTTTTCCAGATTTCTCCATTTTGAATTGGTATTTCATTTTTTGTTTTTGGGGTATTTATTCTGCCCATATAGTGGTCTTTTTTCTTACTGAGGAGTTGCTTGTAGTGCCGCAGGGCCTGGCAGTAGCTGAGGCGAGCCTCCTGGTTGTCGGGCTCTCTGTGTTTAGTGTTGGAGAGATGTCTCAGGTGTTTCCTAGAAGTTTCACACTCCTGGTCACACCACTGTTCTTTTTTTCTTTTAGACGATTTCATATTTTGGTTTTTAATTGTTTTAATGTTTGATTTTAAAGCCAGTCTCTCAAATATTTCATTCAGTGTTTTGGTGGCTGAGTTTATTCCGTTTTGGTTTATTTGATAGTGTGAGGATTGATATCTGTCTAACATGTTTTCAATCTCATCACTATTCAGGGCTCTTGTGTAGTTCTCTGTGCTGGGCTCTGACCATCTCTAACTGGGTGGCAGGGAGACCAGTTTTGTGGGAAGTTTGGCTCTGACTTGTGGCTGCGCTGATCTTTTTAGGTAAAGTGTTATTTGGCTGTGGTCTGATAGTGGAGATTGTTGTCTGACTATAAACGCATTGTTGGCTTGTGGGTCCAGGTCAGTTATGGCGTAGTCCACCACACTGCTGCCCAGAGCCGAGCAGTATGTGAATCTCCCCAGAGAGTACCCCCTGGTCCTGCCATTGATGATATATAGACCCAGGCTTTTACATAGGCGCACTACCTGCTTCCTGCTCTTGTTTACCACGCTGTCGTGGCTGTGTCAGTGTGGAGGTGTGTGTGTGGCACAGCGGGGAGTCTCCGAACAGGTGTGTGTTCCCCTCTGTATTGATGTAGTCCATCTCTCTGCCAGTCCTGGCATTGAGATCGCCACACAGCAGTACAGAGCCCAGGGTCTGGAAGTGGCAGATTTCGTTTTGAAGCTCATGAAAGCCTTCCTCATTATAGTAGGGGGAGTCTGCGGGTGGCATATAAATTGCACATAGGTATATATCTGTGTTATTTTGTAGGGTGTCTTTTCTGATTTTCATCCACAGGTGTGTGTCTCCTCTCTGTACTGGGCATAGGGCTGCTCGGAGCTCCTCCCTGTACCACACGATAATCCCCCACGAGGCCCTGCCACACCTGACTTTGGGTTTTTTATAGGAGGGCACAATCAGCTCCCTGTATCCATTGTATCCATCCAGTGTATAGACATATCTGCACAGCACCAAGTCTCTACAAGAATGAAAACATCTGAACTATTTACAGTGTTGATCAGTTCAGGGCCTGTGCTCTTTATTCCAAAAGTTGAGGAGCGTAAACCCTGCATATTCCAACTGCTTATTTTAAAGGACATGTTAATATATTTTATTATACTTGTCTCTTCTACATAAGAAAGTTTAATTTGTGGTCTACAACTGATATTATATTACTATTAATAATTATATATGGATATACATAATAATCACTCAAAGATTTTATCTTTGCATCAAAATATCAGAATAATTAAATCACATTTTTTCTTACTCTCCATCTCCACAACCATATATATGTGTGTTGAGGCTCAGTTAACTCAGCAGTGTGGTACAGATGACACTGAGGAGTTGCCTTATCTGGGCCAGCTGGGCAGCATCGGGCCTCCAGGCTCTGGAAGCCGCTGCTGCGTGGCTGTGTGGCTGTGCTGGTCCCCGGCTGTCCGCTCTGCTGTGCTGGACGGGCCCTCTGGGGATGGGGGGGTGGGGAATGGGGCCGCGGGGTCTCAGGGGCTGGGGCTGGGGTGGAGCCGGTGGCTGGGGATGTGGCCGGGGGCTGGGGGGTTTGCTCCTGGTCTCGAGGTGGGGGTGTGTGGGGTTTCGGCCCAGGGTTGTGTCCTTGAGGACCTTTGAGATGATCCTCACACCCGTCTTGTTGAGGTGGACGTGGTCATACAGGTGATGTGGCTGGATGTCTCAGTGGTGTGCCAGGTGGACGTTGGGGAGGAGGGCACATCTTCGGGACACTTCTGCGTTGATGGCCTGGATGATGTGCAGGGGCACGTCTGTGTGGGGCAGCAGTGTGGAGATGGAAATTTTGGCAGTTGGGAATTCCTCTGTGGCTTTCGTTGCTACCTGTCTCAGGGCTGAGGCCACATCGCCCCTGCGGGCACTCAGGTCGTTAGTGCCGGTGTGGATGAGGATGTGTTTGACTTGGCAAAGCCTCCTCTTGGAGAGCAGCTCCAGGGCTCTCTGTGCTGTGGAGCACCAAAGCTTTTTCACTTTTCGCCCAGGGAAGAGGCGCCTCTCAACCAGGAACTTCCCATTGGATTCGCTCAGAATGACCACCTCTGCGTTGACCTGCCACTCCGGGTTTGCGTCGGGAGTGGTGGGGGCAGCGGGTGTGTTTTGGGGGAGTGGCGTTTCAGGGGGTTGTGTATTAGTGGCAGGTCTGGTGATAGTGGGTGTGTCAGGAGTGGTGGGGAGTGTGGGTGGATCAGTGGGTGCGTCAGGGGTTGGAGGTGTTGTGGGGTCAGTGCAGTGCAGTCTCTGTGCTCCAGTGATGTGTAGCTCCTCTCTTAGCTCCTCCAGCTGGCTCTGCAGGCTCCTTAGCTGGCTGTGCTGGGGTGTCCTGGTCAGCTCCTCCCTCGCTCTGCGCAGCTCCGTCCTCAGGGTTTGGCTCTGCTCCTCCAGGTCTCTCACTGCTGCTCTCAGCTCATGGATCTCAGCCTTGTGCTGCATCTTTAGTCTGTGCATCTCATCCCGGAGCTGATCGCACAAGGAGGTCTGGGCCAGGGTGCTCAAGGTCTGCTCCCTGAACTCCGCAAACTCCAGCTCCAGCACTGATAGGCATTCCTTTAGTGTTTTAATGTTGCTGGAGAGTTTTGGGGAGACAGGGGGGCAGTCTGTGGGAGATGGGGCACTGTCTGGCTCCGTGTGGCTGGGGGCAGACTGCAGGGTGGCCGGCTCTGGCTCTTGTTTCTCTACCTCAGTCTGCTGCTTTGAGGTGTGGAAGCCGAGAGCTAATTGGTCCAGGCTGCTCTCGCTGCCCTGCACCATGATGGTCCCGTTGTGGTATACATTAAAAGTGAGCATCACACTGTCTGTGTCTTTCTCTACCAGCACTGAGATCTGCCTGCCTCTGCTAATGCCCCTCTTGTTGTTATTGGGGTATGTCTGGCACAGGGTTTTGTGAAAGGCGGTGTAGAACAGTAGATTGTTCTTGACCCTGTTTTCTCCTTTACCGGTGTAGTCTAGGATGAGGGTCTAAGGAGATGCTCTCATCACAGCTTGTTTGTAGTCCTTCTTAGCCTGTGCAGAGCGAATTTCTTCAGGGTATCGGATTTCAAAAGGCAGCTCTGCAGTCAGACTGCTGTTCGATAGATTTGTATCAGTCTCAGTGGCAGTTGGGCTCTCTCCTACTGTCACTCTATTCAAATCGGAGCTCTGCATTTTCATTGGCTGAGTCAACTACTGAGAATGCTTATTTATTTTATTAATACATATTGTTTTGTTTAATTATTTGTCTCTATAGGTGAAAGGTCTTACCTCCAATTCTTGTCTTCAGATTTTCTTTTCTGACTTTTCTTCCTGAACTGTCTCTCTGCTTTCTTCTTTTTGTGTTTCTCTTAAAATTATTATTTTTTGAATACTTTTTCTTCTGAATTTCTATTCCATGTCTTCTGTGTATGTTTATAGTGCTATATATTCATTTGTAAATCACTAATTAAATCCGCTTATGTATAAAAACAAATGTTTTTTAGGAGCTCATATTCCTCTCTCTCTCTCTCTCTCTCTCTCTCTCAATTCATTTCATTTGTATTGTCAAAGCAATTGGACATACATACACATACATACATATACACTCACCTAAAGGATTATTAGGAACACCTGTTCAATTTCTCATTAATGCAATTATCTAATCAACCAATCACATGGCAGTTGCTTCAATGCATTTAGGGGTGTGGTCCTGGTCAAGACAATCTCCTGAACTCCAAACTGAATGTCTGAATGGGAATGAAAGGTGATTTAAGCAATTTTGAGCGTGGCATGGTTGTTGGTGCCAGACGGGCCGGTCTGAGTATTTCACAATCTGCTCAGTTACTGGGATTTTCACGCACAACCATTTCTAGGGTTTACAAAGAATGGTGTGAAAAGGGAAAAACATCCAGTATGCGGCAGTCCTTTGGGCGAAAATGCCTTGTTGATGCTAGAGGTCAGAGGAGAGTGGGCCGACTGATTCAAGCTGATAGAAGAGCAACTTTGACTGAAATAACCACTCGTTACAAACAAGGTATGCAGCAAAGCATTTGTGAAGCCACAACACGTACAACCTTGAGGCGGATGGGCTACAACAGCAGAAGACCCCACCGGGTACCACTCATCTCCACTACAAATAGGAAAAAGAGGTGAGACATTCAGATGGTAGAGTCAGAATTTGGCGTAAACAGAATGAGAACATGGATCCATCATGTCTTGTTACCACTGTGCAGGCTGGTGGTGGTGGTGTAATGGTGTGGGGGATGTCTTCTTGGCACACTTTAGGCCCCTTAGTGCCAATTGGGCATCGTTTAAATGCTACGGCCTACCTGAGCATTGTTTCTGACCATGTCCATCCCTTTTTGACCACCATGTACCCATCCTCTGATGGCTACTTCCAGCAGGATAATGCACCATGTCACAAAGGTCAAATCATTTCAAATTGGTTTCTTGAACATGACAATGAGTTCACTGTACTAAACTGGCCCCCACAGTCACCAGATCTCAACCCAATAGAGCATCTTTGGGATGTGGTGGAACGGGAGCTTCGTGCCCTGGATGTGCATCCCACAAATCTCCATCAACTGCAAGATGCTATCCTATCAATATGGGCCAACATTTCTAAAGAATGCTTTCAGCACCTTGTTGAAGCAATGCCACGTAGAATTAAAGCAGTTCTGAAGGCGAAAGGGGGTCAAACACAGTATTAGAATGGTGTTCCTAATAATCCTTTAGGTGAGTTCATCGTAGCTCTTAATACTCTCTTTCTGTCTGGAGGAGATATACACTCACCTAAAGGATTATTAGGAACACCTGTTCAATTTCTCATTAATGCAATTATCTAACCAACCAATCACATGGCAGTTGCTTCAATGCATTTAGGGGTGTGGTCCTGGTCAAGACAATCTCCTGAACTCCAAACTGAATGTCTGAATGGGAAAGAAAGGTGATTTAAACAATTTTGAGCGTGGCATGGTTGTTGGTGCCAGACGGGCCGGTCTGAGTATTTCACAATCTGCTCAATTACTGGGATTTTCACGCACAACCATTTCTAGGGTTTACAAAGAATGGTGTGAAAAGGGAAAAACATCCAGTATGCGGCAGTCCTGTGGGCGAAAATGCCTTGTTGATGCTAGAGCTCAGAGGAGAATGGGCCGACTGATTCAAGCTGATAGAAGAGCAACTTTGACTGAAATAACCACTCGTTACAACCGAGGTATGCAGCAAAGCATTTGTGAAGCCACAACACGTACAACCTTGAGGTGGATGGACTACAACAGCAGAAGACCCCACCGGGTACCACTCATCTCCACTACAAATAGGAAAAAGGGGCTACAATTTGCACAAGCTCACCAAAATTGGACAGTTGAAGACTGGAAAAATGTTGCCTGGTCTGATGAGTCTCGATTTCTGTTGAGACATTCAGATGGTAGAGTCAGAATTTGGCGTAAACAGAATGAGAACATGGATCCATCATGCCTTGTTACCACTGTGCAGGCTGGTGGTGGTGGTGTAATGGTGTGGGGGATGTTTTCTTGGCACACTTTAGGCCCCTTAGTGCTAATTGGGCATCGTTTAAATGCCACGGCCTACCTGAGCATTGTTTCTGACCATGTCCATCCCTTTATGAC
This sequence comes from Amia ocellicauda, assembly GCF_036373705.1. Lineage (NCBI taxonomy): Eukaryota > Metazoa > Chordata > Actinopteri > Amiiformes > Amiidae > Amia > Amia ocellicauda. Next base: position 64,576 of record NW_027103001.1, on the reverse strand, counting down.
CACCATGTACCCATCCTCTGATGGCTACTTCCAGCAGGATAATGCACCATGTCACAAAGGTCGAATCATTTCAAATTGGTTTCTTGAACATGACAATGAGTTCACTGTACTAAACTGGCCCCCACAGTCACCAGATCTCAACCCAATAGAGCATCTTTGGGATGTGGTGGAACGGGAGCTTCGTGCCCTGGATGTGCATCCCACAACTGCAAGATGCTATCCTATCAATATGGGCCAACATTTCTAAAGAATGCTTTCAGCACCTTGTTGAATCAATGCCACGTAGAATTAAGGCATTTCTGAAGGTGAAAGGGGGTCAAACACAGTATTAGTATGGTGTTCCTAATAATCCTTTAGGTGAGTGTAATTGAAGTATTGTACACGTACCCGGCTACTTTCAACACCCATTGCTGCACTGATATTTTTCCCTCCATTTTTCTTTATCCATTTTTTTTTTGCTGGAAGTTCCGTCAATACCCGTCAGTCTTTAAGAGACATCATGCAGCCAGGCCTCTTGGCTTGTGGCCACACCGTCCTGAACGCGCCCGATCTCGTCAGATCTCGGAAACTAAACGGGGCAGGGCCTGGTCAGTACTTGGATGGGAGATCTCCTGGAAATACCAGGTGCTGCCAGCTTTTAACGTCTCCTGGGGAACTTCATCGTAGCTCTTAATACTCTCTTTCTGTCTGGAGAAGACATAATTGAAGAATTGTACACGTACCCGGCTACTTTCAACACCCTTTCCTGCACTGATATTTTTCCCTCCATTTTTCTATTTTTTTTTTTTTTTTTTTGCTGGAAATTCCGTCAATACCCGCAAGCCTTTAAGAGACATCATGCAGCCAGGCATCTCGGCTTGCGGCCACACCATCTTGAACGCGCCCGATCTCGTCAGATCTCGGAAGCTAAACGGGGCAGGACCTGGTCAGTACTTAAATGTGAGACCTCCTGGAAATACCAGGTGCTGCCAGCATTTTACGTCTCCTGGGGAACTTCATCGTAGCTCTTAATACTCTCTTTCTGTCTGGAGAAGATATAATTGAAGAATTGTACACGTACCCGGCTACTTTCAACACCCTTTCCTGCACTGATATTTTTCCCTCCATTTTTCTTTTTTTTTTTTTTTTTCTTGCTGGAAATTCCGTCAATACCCGCCAGCCTTTAAGAGACATCATGCAGCCAGACATCTCGGCTTGCGGCCACACCGTCCTGAACGCGCCCTATCTTGTCAGATCTCGGAAGCTAAACGGGGCAGGACCTGGTCGGTACATGAATGTGAGACCTCCTGGAAATACCTGGTGCTGCAAGCTTTTACGTCTCCTGGGTAACTTTATCGTAGCTCTTAATACTCTCTATCTGTCTGGAGGAGATATAATTGAAGTATTGTACACGTACCCGGCTACTTTCAACACCCTGTCCTGCACTGATATTTTTCCCTCTATTTTTCTATTTTTTTTTTGCTGGCAGTTCCGTTGATACCCGCCAGCCTTTAAGAGACATCATGCAGCCAGGCCTCTTGGCTTGAGGCCACACCGTCCTGAAGACGCCCGATCTTGTAAGATCTCGGAAGCTAAACGGGGCAGGACCTGGTCAGTACTTGGATGGGAGACCTCCTGGAAATACCTGGTGCTGCAAGCTTTTACGTCTCCTGGGTAACTTTATCGTAGCTCTTAATTCTCTCATTCAGTCTGGAGGAGATATAATTGAAGAATTGTACATGTACCCGGCTACTTTCAACACCCTGTCCTGCACTGATATTTTTCCCTCTATTTTTCTTTTTTTTTTTTGCTGGCAGTTCCGTTGATACCCGCCAGCCTTTAAGAGACATCATGCAACCAGGCCTCTTGGCATGAGGCCACACCGTCCTGAAGACGCAAGATCTCGTCAGATCTCGGAAGAAAAACTGGGCAGGGCCTGGTCAGTAATTGGATGGGTGACCTCCTGGAAATACCAGGTGCTGCAAGCTTTTTACATCTCCTGGGTAACTTTATCGTAGCTCTTAATACTCTCTATCTGTCTGGAGGAGATATAATTGAAGAATTGTACACGTACCCGGCTACCTTCAACACGCTTTGCTGCACTGATATTTTTCCCTCCATTTTTCTTTTTTCTTTTGTTTTTTGCTGGAAGTTCCATCAATACCCTCCAGCCTTTAAGAGACATCATGCAGCCAGGCCTCTTGGCTAGAGGCCACACCGTCCTGAAGACGCAAGATCTCGTCAGATCTCGGAAGCTAAACGGGGCAGGGCCTGGTCAGTACTTGGATGGGAGACCTCCTAGAAATACCAGGTGCTGCAAGCTTTTTACGTCTCCTGGGTAACTTCATCGTAGCTCTTAATACTCTCTTTCTGTCTCCAGGAGATATAATTGAAGAATTGTACACGTACCCGGCTACTTTCAAAACCCATTACTGCACTGATATTTTTCCCTCCATTTTTCTTTTTCTTTTTTTTTTTTTTTTTTTTTTGCTGGAAGTTCCGTCAATACCCGCCAGCCATTAAGAGACATCATGCAGCCAGGCGTCTCGGCTTGCGGCCACACCGTCCTGAACGCGCCCGATCTCGTCAGATCTCGGAATTTAAACGGGGCAGGGCCTGGTCAGTACTCTTATGGGTTACCATCTGGAAATACGAGGTGCTGCAAACTTTTTACGTCTCCTGGGAAACTTCATCGTAGCTCTTAATACTCTCTATCTGTCTGGAGGAGATATAATTGAGAAATTGTACACGTACCCGGCTACTTTCATCGTCCTTTGCTGCACTGGTATTTTTCCCTCTATTTTTTTTTTTTTTTTTTTCTGGCAGTTCCGTCAATACCCGCCAGCCTTTAAGAGACATCATGCAGCCAGGCGTCTCGGCTTGCGGCCACACCATCCTGAACGCGCCCGATCTCGTCAGATCTCGGAAGCTAAACGGGGCAGGACCTGGTCAGTACTTGAATGTGAGACCTCCTGGAAATACCTGGTGCTGCAAGCTTTTACGTCTCCTGGGTAACTTCATCGTAGCTCTTAATACTCTCTTTCTGTCTGGAGGAGATATAATTCAAGTATTGTACACGTACCCGGCTACTTTCAACACCCTTTGCTGCACTGGTATTTCTCCCTCCATTTCTCTTTTTTTTTTTGCTGGCAGTTCCGTCAATACCCGCCAGCCTTTAAGAGACATCATGCAGCCAGGCATCTTGGCTTGCGGCCACACCGTCCTGAACGCGTCCGATCTCGTAAGATCTCGGAAACTGAGTGTGGCAGGGCCTGGTCAGTACTTGGATGGGAGACCTCCTGGAAATACCTGGTGCTGCAAGCTTTTACGTCTCCTGGGTAACTTTATCGTAGCTCTTAATTCTCTCATTCAGTCTGGAGGAGATATAATTGAAGAATTGTACATGTACCCGGCTACTTTCAACACCCTGTCCTGCACTGATATTTTTCCCTCTATTTTTCTTTTTTTTTTTTGCTGGCAGTTCCGTTGATACCCGCCAGCCTTTAAGAGACATCATGCAGCCAGGCCTCTTGGCTTGAGGCCACACCGTCCTGAAGACGCAAGATCTCGTCAGATCTCGGAAGAAATACTGGGCAGGGCCTGGTCAGTAATTGGATGGGTGACCTCCTGGAAATACCAGGTGCTGCAAGCTTTTTACATCTCCTGGGTAACTTCAGCGTAGCTCTTAATACTCTCATTCAGTCTGGAGGAGATATAATTGAAGAATTGTACATGTACCCGGCTACTTTCAACACCCTGTCCTGCACTGATATTTTTCCCTCCATTTTTCTATTTATTTATTTTTTATTTTTTGCTGGAAGTTCCGTCAATACCCGCCAGCCTTTAAGAGACATCATGCAGCCAGACATCTCGGCTTGCGGCCACACCGTCCTGAACGCGCCCGATCTCGTCAGATCTCGGAAGCTAAACGGGGCAGGACCTGGTCAGTACTTGAATGTGAGACCTCCTGGAAATACCTGGTGCTGCAAGCTTTTACGTCTCCTGGGTAACTTTATCGTAGCTCTTAATACTCTCTATCTGTCTGGAGGAGATATAATTGAAGAATTGTACACGTACCCGGCTACCTTCAACACGCTTTGCTGCACTGATATTTTTCCCTCCATTTTTCTTTTTTCTTTTGTTTTTTGCTGGAAGTTCCATCAATACCCTCCAGCCTTTAAGAGACATCATGCAGCCAGGCCTCTTGGCTTGAGGCCACACCGTCCTGAAGATGCAAGATCTCGTCAGATCTCGGAAGCTAAACGGGGCAGGGCCTGGTCAGTACTTGGATGGGAGACCTCCTGGAAATACCTGGTGCTGCAAGCTTTTACATCTCCTGGGTAACTTTATCGTAGCTCTTAATACTCTCTTTCTGTCTGGAGGAGATATAATTGAAGAATTGTACACGTACCCGGCTACTTTCAAAACCCATTACTGCACTGATATTTTTCCCTCCATTTTTCTTTTTCTTTTTTTTTTTTTTTTTTTTTTGCTGGAAGTTCCGTCAATACCCGCCAGCCATTAAGAGACATCATGCAGCCAGGCGTCTCGGCTTGCGGCCACACCATCCTGAACGCGCCCGATCTCGTCAGATCTCGGAAGCTAAACGGGGCAGGGCCTGGTCAGTACTTGGATCGGAGACCTCCTGGAAATACCAGGTGCTGCAAGCTTTTTACGTCTGCTGGATAAGTTTATCGTAGCTCTTAATACTCTCTTTCTGTCTGGAGGAGATATAATTGAAGTATTGTACACGTACCCGGCTACTTTCAACACCCATTGCTGCACTGATATTTTTCCCTCCATTTTTCTTTTTCTTTATTATTTTTTCTGGAAGTTCCGTCAATATCCGCCAGCCTTTAAGAGACATCATGCAACCAGGCCTCTCGGCTTGCGGACACACAGTCCTGAACGAGCCCGATCTCGGAAGATCTCGGAAACTAAACGGGGCAGGACCTGGTCAGTACTTGGATGGGAGATCTTCTGGAAATACCAGGTGCTGCCAACTTTTTACGTCTCCTGGGAAACTTCATCGTAGCTCTTAATACTCTCTTTCTGTCTGGAGAATATATAATTGAAGAATTGTACACGTACCCGGCTACTTTCAAAACCCTGTCTTGCACTGATATTTTTCCCTCCATTTTTCTATTTATTTATTTTTTATTTTTTGCTGGAAGTTCCGTCAATACCCGCCAGCCTTTAAGAGACATCATGCAGCCAGACATCTCGGCTTGCGGCCACACCGTCCTGAACGCGCCCGATCTCGTCAGATCTCGGAAGCTAAACGGGGCAGGACCTGGTCAGTACTTGAATTTGAGACCTCCTGGAAATACCTGGTGCTGCAAGCTTTTACGTCTCCTGGGTAACTTTATCGTAGCTCTTAATACTCTCTATCTGTCTGGAGGAGATATAATTGAAGAATTGTACACGTACCCGGCTACCTTCAACACGCTTTGCTGCACTGATATTTTTCCCTCCATTTTTCTTTTTTCTTTTGTTTTTTGCTGGAAGTTCCATCAATACCCTCCAGCCTTTAAGAGACATCATGCAGCCAGGCCTCTTGGCTTGAGGCCACACCGTCCTGAAGACGCAAGATCTCGTCAGATCTCGGAAGCTAAACGGGGCAGGGCCTGGTCAGTACTTGGATGGCTGACCTCCTAGAAATACCAGGTGCTGCAAGATTTTTACGTCTCCTGGGTAACTTCATCGTAGCTCTTAATACTCTCTTTCTGTCTCCAGGAGATATAATTGAAGAATTGTACACGTACCCGGCTACTTTCAACACCCTTTCCTGCACTGATATTTTTCCCTCCATTTTTCTATTTTTTTTTTTTGCTGGAAATTCCGTCAATACCCGCCAGCCTTTAAGTGACATCATGCAGCCAGGCGTCTCGGCTTGCGGCCACGACATCCTGAACTCGCCCGATCTCGTCAGATCTTGGAAGCTAAACGGGGCAGTACCTGGTCGGTACATGAATGTGAGACCTCCTGGAAATACCTGGTGCTGCAAGCTTTTACGTCTCCTGGGTAACTTTATCGTAGCTCTTAATACTCTCTATCTGTCTGGAGGAGATATAATTGAAGTACTGTACACGTACCCAGCTACTGTCAACACCCTTTGCTGCACTGATATTTTTCCATCCATTTTTCTTTTTTTTTTTTTTTTTGCTGGAAGTTCCGTCAATACCCGCCAACCTTTAAGAGACATCATGCAGCCAGGCCTCTCGGCTTGCGGCCACACCGTCCTGAATGCGCCCGATCTCGTCAGATCTCGGAAGCTAAACGGGGCAGGGCCTGGTCAGTACTTGGATGGGAGACCTCCTAGAAATACCAGGTGCTGCAAGCCTTTTACGTCTCCTGGGTAACTTCATCGTAGCTCTTAATACTCTCTATCTGTCTCCAGGAGATATAATTGAAGAATTGTACACGTACTAGGCTACTTTCAACACCCTTTGCTGCACTGGTATATTTCCCTCTATTTTTCGTTTTTTTTTTTTGCTGGCAGTTCCGTCAATACCCGTCAGCCTTTAAGAGACATCATGCAGCCAGGCATCTCGGCTTGCGGCCACACCATCCTGAACGCGCCCGATCTCGTCAGATCTCGGAAGCTGAACGGGGCAGGACCTGGTCAGTACATGAATGTGAGACCTCCTGGAAATACCTGGTGCTGCAAGCTTTTACGTCTCCTGGGTAACTTTATCGTAGCTCTTAATACTCTCTATCTGTCTGGAGGAGATATAATTGAAGTATTGTACACGTACCCAGCTACTGTCAACATCCTTTGCTGCACTGATATTTTTCCATCCATTTTTCTTTTTTTTTTTTTTTTTGCTGGAAGTTCCGTCAATACCCGCCAACCTTTAAGAGACTTCATGCAGCCAGGCCTCTTGGCTTGCGGCCACACCGTCCTGAACGCGCCCGATCTTGTAAGATCTCGGAAGCTAAACGGGGCAGGACCTGGTCAGTACTTGGATGGGAGACCTCCTGGAAATACCTGGTGCTGCAAGCTTTTACGTCTCCTGGGTAACTTTATCGTAGCTCTTAATTCTCTCTTTCTGTCTGGAGGAGATATAATTGAAGAATTGAACACGTATCCGGCTACTTTCAACACCCTTTGCTGCACTGATATTTTTCCCTCCATTTTTCTATTTTTTTTTTTTTTTTTTTTTTTGCTGGAAGTTCCGTCAATACTTGCCAGCCTTTAAGAGACATCATGCAGCCAGGCCTCTTGGCTTGCGGCCACACCGTCCTGAACGCGCCTGATCTCATCATATCTCGGAAGCTAAACGGGGCAGGGCCTGGTCAGTACTTGGATGGCTGACCTCCTAGAAATACCAGGTGCTGCAAGCTTTTTACGTCTCCTGGGTAACTTCATCGTAGCTCTTAATACTCTCTTTCTGTCTGGAGGAGATATAATTGAAGAATTGTACACGTACCCGGCTACTTTCAAAACCCATTACTGCACTGATATTTTTCCCTCCATTTTTCTTTTTCTTTTTTTTTTTTTTTTTTTTTTGCTGGAAGTTCCGTCAATACCCGCCAGCCATTAAGAGACATCATGCAGCCAGGCCTCTCGGCTTGCGGCCACACCGTCCTGAACGCGCCCGATCTCGTCAGATCTCAGAATTTAAACGGGGCAGGGCCTGGTCAGTACTTTTATGGGTTACCTTCTGGAAATACGAGGTGCTGCAAACTTTTTACGTCTCCTGGGTAACTTCATCGTAGCTCTTAATTCTCTCTTTCTGTCTGGAGGAGATATAATTGAAGAATTGTACATGTACCCGGCTACTTTCAACAGCCTTTGCTGCACTGATATTTTTCCCTCCATTTTTCTTTTTTTTTTTTTTTTTTCTTGCTGGAAGTTCCGTCAATACCCGCCAGCCTTTAAGAGACATCATGCAGCCAGGCCTCTTGGCTTGCGGCCACATTGTCCTGAACGCGCCTGATCTCGTTAGATCTCGGAAGCTAAACGGGGCAGGGCCTGATCAGTACTTGGATGGGAGACCTCCAGGAAATACCTGGTGCTGCAAGCTTTTTACGTCTCCTGGGAAACTTCATCGTAGCTCTTAATACTCTCTATCTGTCTGGAGGTGTTATAATTGAGAAATTGTACACGTACCCGGCTACTTTCATCAGCCTTTGCTGCACTGGTATTTTTCCCTCTATTTTTTTTTTTTTTTTTTGCTGGCAGTTCCGTCAATACCCGCCAGCCTTTAAGAGACATCATGCAGCCAGGCGTCTTGGCTTGCGGCCACACCATCCTGAACGCGCCCGATCTCGTCAGATCTCGGAAGCTAAACGGGGCAGGACCTGGTCAGTACTTGAATGTGAGACCTCCTGGAAATACCTGGTGCTGCAGGCTTTTACGTCTCTTGGGTAACTTCATCGTAGCTCTTAATACTCTCTTTCTGTCTAGAGGAGATATAATTCAAGTATTGTACACGTACCCGGCTACTTTCAACACCCTTTGCTGCACTGGTATTTCTCCCTCCATTTCTCTTTTTTTTTTTGCTGGCAGTTCCGTCAATACCCGCCAGCCTTTAAGAGACATCATGCAGCCAGGCATCTCGGCTTGCGGCCACACCGTCCTGAACGCGCCCGATCTCGTAAGATCTCGGAAACTGAGTGGGGCAGGGCCTGGTCAGTACTTGTATGGGAGACTTCCTGGAAATACCAGGTGCTGCAAGCTTTTTACGTCTGCTGGGTAAGTTTATCGTAGCTCTTAATACTCTCTTTCTGTCTGGAGGAGATATAATTGAAGTATTGTACACGTACCCGGCTACTTTCAACACCCATTGCTGCACTGATATTTTTCCCTCCATTTTTCTTTTTCTTTATTATTTTTTCTGGAAGTTCCGTCAATATCCGCCAGCCTTTAAGAGACATCATGCAACCTGGCCTCTCGGCTTGCGGACACACAGTCCTGAACAAACCCGATCTCGGAAGATCTCGGAAACTAAACGGGGCAGGACCTGGTCAGTACTTGGATGGGAGATCTTCTGGAAATACCAGGTGCTGCCAACTTTTTACGTCTCCTGGGAAACTTCATCGTAGCTCTTAATACTCTCTTTCTGTCTGGAGAATATATAATTGAAGAATTGTACACGTACCCGGCTACTTTCAAAACCCTTTGCTGCACTGGTATTTTTCCCTCTATTTTTCTTTTTTTTTTTTGCTGGCAGTTCCGTTGATACCCGCCAGCCTTTAAGAGACATCATGCAGCCAGGCCTCTTGGCTTGAGGCCACACCGTCCTGAAGACGCAAGATCTCGTCAGATCTCGGAAGAAAAACTGGGCAGGGCCTGGTCAGTAATTGGATGGGTGACCTCCTGGAAATACCAGGTGCTGCAAGCTTTTTACATCTCCTGGGTAACTTCAGCGTAGCTCTTAATACTCTCATTCAGTCTGGAGGAGATATAATTGAAGTATTGTACACATACCCGGCTACTTTCAACACCCATTGCTGCACTGATATTTTTCCCTCCATTTTTCTTTTTCTTTATTATTTTTTCTGGAAGTTCCGTCAATATCCGCCAGCCTTTAAGAGACATCATGCAACCAGGCCTCTCGGCTTGCGGACACACAGTCCTGAACGAGCCCGATCTCGGAAGATCTCGGAAACTAAACGGGGCAGGACCTGGTCAGTACTTGGATGGGAGATCTTCTGGAAATACCAGGTGCTGCCAACTTTTTACGTCTCCTGGGAAACTTCATCGTAGCTCTTAATACTCTCTTTCTGTCTGGAGAATATATAATTGAAGAAATGTACACGTACCCGGCTACTTTCAAAACCCTGTCCTGCACTGATATTTGTCCCTCCATTTTTCTATTTATTTATTTTTTATATTTTGCTGGAAGTTCCGTCAATACCCGCCAGCCTTTAAGAGACATCATGCAGCCAGACATCTCGGCTTGCGGCCACACCGTCCTGAACGCGCCCGATCTCGTCAGATCTCGGAAGCTAAACGGGGCAGGACCTGGTCAGTACTTGAATGTGAGACCTCCTGGAAATACCTGGTGCTGCAAGCTTTTACGTCTCCTGGGTAACTTTATCGTAGCTCTTAATACTCTCTATCTGTCTGGAGGAGATATAATTGAAGAATTGTACACGTACCCGGCTACCTTCAACACGCTTTGCTGCACTGATATTTTTCCCTCCATTTTTCTTTTTTCTTTTGTTTTTTGCTGGAAGTTCCATCAATACCCTCCAGCCTTTAAGAGACATCATGCAGCCAGGCCTCTTGGCTTGAGGCCACACCGTCCTGAAGACGCAAGATCTCGTCAGATCTCGGAAGCTAAACGGGGCAGGGCCTGGTCAGTACTTGGATGGCTGACCTCCTAGAAATACCAGGTGCTGCAAGCTTTTTACGTCTCCTGGGTAACTTCATCGTAGCTCTTAATACTCTCTTTCTGTCTCCAGGAGATATAATTGAAGAATTGTACACGTACCCGGCTACTTTCAACACCCTTTCCTGCACTGATATTTTTCCCTCCATTTTTCTATTTTTTTTTTTTGCTGGAAATTCCGTCAATACCCGCCAGCCTTTAAGAGACATCATGCAGCCAGGCGTCTCGGCTTGCGGCCACGACATCCTGAACTCGCCCGATCTCGTCAGATCTTGGAAGCTAAACGGGGCAGGACCTGGTCGGTACATGAATGTGAGACCTCCTGGAAATACCTGGTGCTGCAAGCTTTTACGTCTCCTGGGTAACTTTATCGTAGCTCTTAATACTCTCTATCTGTCTGGAGGAGATATAATTGAAGTATTGTACACGTACCCAGCTACTGTCAACACCCTTTGCTGCACTGATATTTTTCCATCCATTTTTCTTTTTTTTTTTTTTTTTTGCTGGAAGTTCCGTCAATACCCGCCAACCTTTAAGAGACATCATGCAGCCAGGCCTCTCGGCTTGCGGCCACACCGTCCTGAATGCGCCCGATCTCGTCAGATCTCGGAAGCTAAACGGGGCAGGGCCTGGTCAGTACTTGGATGGGAGACCTCCTAGAAATACCAGGTGCTGCAAGCCTTTTACGTCTCCTGGGTAACTTCATCGTAGCTCTTAATACTCTCTATCTGTCTCCAGGAGATATAATTGAAGAATTGTACACGTACTAGGCTACTTTCAACACCCTTTGCTGCACTGGTATATTTCCCTCTATTTTTCGTTTTTTTTTTTGCTGGCAGTTCCGTCAATACCCGCCAGCCTTTAAGAGACATCATGCAGCCAGGCATCTTGGCTTGCGGCCACACCGTCCTGAACGCGCCCGATCTCGTCAGATCTCGGAATTTAAACGGGGCAGGGCCTGGTCAGTACTCTTATGGGTTACCTTCTGGAAATACGAGGTGCTGCAAACTTTTTACGTCTCCTGGGTAACTTCATCGTAGCTCTTAATTCTCTCTTTCTGTCTGGAGGAGATATAATTGAAGAATTGTACACGTACCCGGCTACTTTCAACACCCTTTGCTGCACTGATATTTTTCCATCCATTTTTCTATTTTTTTTTTTTTTTTTTTTTGCTGGAAGTTCCGTCAATACTTGCCAGCCTTTAAGAGACATCATGCAGCCAGGTCTCTTGGCTTGCGGCCACACCGTCCTGAACGCGCCCGATCTCGTCAGATCTCGGAATTTAAACGGGGCAGGGCCTGGTCAGTACTCTTATGGGTTACCTTCTGGAAATACGAGGTGCTGCAAACTTTTTACGTCTCCTGGGTAACTTCATCGTAGCTCTTAATTCTCTCTTTCTGTCTGGAGGAGATATAATTGAAGAATTGTACATGTACCCGGCTACTTTCAACAGCCTTTGCTGCACTGATATTTTTCCCTCCATTTTTCTTTTTTTTTTTTTTTTTTTTTTGCTGGAAGTTCCGTCAATACCCGCCAGCCTTTAAGAGACATCATGCAGCAAGGCATCTCGGCTTGCGGCCACACCATCCTGAACGCGCCCGATCTCGTCAGATCTCGGAAGCTGAACGGGGCAGGACCTGGTCAGTACATGAATGTGAGACCTCCTGGAAATACCTGGTGCTGCAAGCTTTTACGTCTCCTGGGTAACTTTATCGTAGCTCTTAATACTCTCTATCTGTCTGGAGGAGATATAATTGAAGTATTGTACACGTACCCAGCTACTGTCAACATCCTTTGCTGCACTGATATTTTTCCATCCATTTTTCTTTTTTTTTTTTTTTTTTTTTTTTTTGCTGGAAGTTCCGTCAATACCCGCCAACCTTTAAGAGACATTATGCAGCCAGGCCTCTCGGCTTGCGGCCACACCGTCCTGAACGCGCCCGATCTTGTAAGGTCTCGGAAGCTAAACGGGGCAGGACCTGGTCAGTACTTGGATGGGAGACCTCCTGGAAATACCTGGTGCTGCAAGCTTTTACGTCTCCTGGGTAACTTTATCGTAGCTCTTAATTTTCTCTTTCTGTCTGGAGGAGATATAATTGAAGAATTGTACACGTACCCGGCTACTTTCAACACCCTTTGCTGCACTGATATTTTTCCCTCCATTTTTCTATTTTTTTTTTTTTTTTTTTTTTGCTGGAAGTTCCGTCAATACTTGCCAGCCTTTAAGAGACATCATGCAGCCAGGCCTCTTGGCTTGCGGCCACACCGTCCTGAACGCGCCTGATCTCATCATATCTCGGAAGCTAAACAGGGCAGGGCCTGGTCAGTACTTGGATGGCTGACCTCCTAGAAATACCAGGTGCTGCAAGCTTTTTACGTCTCCTGGGTAACTTCATCGTAGCTCTTAATACTCTCTTTCTGTCTGGAGGAGATATAATTGAAGAATTGTACACGTACCCGGCTACTTTCAAAACCCATTACTGCACTGATATTTTTCCCTCCATTTTTCTTTTTCTTTTTTTTTTTTTTTTTTTTTTGCTGGAAGTTCCGTCAATACCCGCCAGCCATTAAGAGACATCATGCAGCCAAGCCTCTTGGCTTGCGGCCACACCGTCCTGAACGCGCCCGATCTCATCAGATCTCGGAAGCTAACGGGGCAGGGCCTGGTCAGTACTTGGATGGGTGACCTCCTGGAAATACCAGGTGCTGCAAGCTTTTTACGTCTCCTGGGTAACTTCATCATAGCTCTTAATACTCTCTTTCAGTCTGTAGGAGATATTATTGAAGAATTGTACACGTACCCGGCTACTTTCAAAACCCTTTGCTGCACTGATATTTTTCCCTCCATTTTTCTTTTTTCTTTTTTTTTTTGCTGGAAGTTCCGTCAATACCCGCCAACCTTTAAGAGACATCATGCAGCCAGGCCTTTCGGCTTGTGGCCACACCGTCCTGAATGCGCCCGATCTCGTCAGATCTCGGAAGCTAAACGGGGCAGCGCCTGGTCAGTACTTGGATGGGAGACCTCCTAGAAATACCAGGTGCTGCAAGCTTTTTACGTCTCCTGGGTAACTTCATCGTAGCTCTTAATACTCTCTTTCTGTCTCCAGGAGATATAATTGAAGAATTGTACACGTACCCGGCTACTTTCAACACCCTTTCCTGTACTGATATTTTTCCCTCCATTTTTCTATTTTTTTTTTTTTTTTTTTGCTGGAAATTCCGTCAATACCCGCCAGCCTTTAAGAGACATCATGCAGCCAGGCATCTCGGCTTGCGGCCACACCATCCTGAACGCGCCCGATCTCGTCAGATCTCGGAAGCTAAACGGGGCAGGACCTGGTCAGTACATGAATGTGAGACCTCCTGGAAATACCTGGTGCTGCAAGCTTTTACGTCTCCTGGGTAACTTTATCGTAGCTCTTAATACTCTCTATCTGTCTGGAGGAGATATAATTGAAGTATTGTACACGCACACAGCTACTGTCAACAACATTTGCTGCACTGATATTTTTCCATCCATTTTTCTTTTTTTTTTTTTTTTTTGCTGGAAGTTCCGTCAATACCCGCCAACCTTTAAGAGACATCATGCAGCCAGGCCTCTCGGCTTGCGGCCACACCGTCCTGAATGCGCCCGATCTCGTCAGATCTCGGAAGCTAAACGGGGCAGGGCCTGGTCAGTACTTGGATGGGAGACCTCCTAGAAATACCAGGTGCTGCAAGCTTTTTACGTCTCCTGGGTAACTTCATCGTAGCTCTTAATACTCTCTTTCTGTCTCCAGGAGATATAATTGAAGAATTGTACACGTACCCGGCTACTTTCAACACCCTTTGCTGCACTGGTATATTTCCCTCTATTTTTCTTTTTTTTTTTGCTGGCAGTTCCGTCAATACCCGCCAGCTTTTAAGAGACATCATGCAGCCAGACATCACGGCTTGCGGCCACACCGTCCTGAACGCGCCCGATCTCGTCAGATCTCGGAAGCTAAACGGGGCAGGACCTGGTCAGTACTTGAATGTGAGACCTCCTGGAAATACCTGGTGCTGCAAGCTTTTACGTCTCCTGGGTAACTTTATCGTAGCTCTTAATACTCTCTATCTGTCTGGAGGAGATATAATTGAAGTATTGTACACGTACCCGGCTACTTTCAACACCCATTGCTGCACTGATATTTTTCCCTCCATTTTTCTTTTTTTTTTTTTTTTTCTGGAAGTTCTGTCAATACCCGCCAGCCATTAAGAGACATCATGCAGCCAGGCCTCTTGGCTTGCGGCCACACCGTCCTGAACGCGCCCGATCTCGTCAGATCTCGGAATTTAAACGGGGCAGGGCCTGGTCAGTACTTTTATGGGTGACCTTCTGGAAATACGAGGTGCTGCAAACTTTTTACGTCTCCTGGGTAACTTCATCGTAGCTCTTAATTCTCTCTTTCTGTCTGGAGGAGATATAATTGAAGTATTGTACACGTACCCAGCTACTGTCAACACCATTTGCTGCACTGATATTTTTCCATCCATTTTTCTTTTTTTTTTTTTTTTTTGCTGGAAGTTCCGTCAATACCCGCCAACCTTTAAGAGACATCATGCAGCCAGGCCTTTCGGCTTGTGGCCACACCGTCCTGAATGCGCCCGATCTCGTCAGATCTCGGAAGCTAAACGGGGCAGGGCCTGGTCAGTACTTGGATGGGAGACCTCCTAGAAATACCAGGTGCTGCAAGCTTTTTACGTCTCCTGGGTAACTTCATCGTAGCTCTTAATACTCTCTTTCTGTCTCCAGGAGATATAATTGAAGAATTGCACACGTACCCGGCTACTTTCAACACCCTTTGCTGCACTGGTATATTTCCCTCTATTTTTCTTTTTTTTTTTTGCTGGCAGTTCCGTCAATACCCGCCAGCCTTTAAGAGACATCATGCAGCCAGGCATCTTGGCTTGCGTCCACACCATCCTGAACGCGCCCGATCTCGTCAGATCTCGGAAGCTAAACGGGGCAGGACCTGGTCAGTACATGAATGTGAGACCTCCTGGAAATACCTAGTGCTGCAAGCTTTTACGTCTCCTGGGTAACTTTATCGTAGCTCTTAATACTCTCTCTCTGTCTGGAGGAGATATAATTGAAGTATTGTACACGTATCCAGCTACTGTCAACACCCTTTGCTGCACTGATATTTTTCCATCCATTTTTCTTTTTTCTTTTTATATATTTTTTTTTTGCTGGAAGTTCCGTCAATACCCGCCAACCTTTAAGAGACATCATGCAGCCAGGCCTTTCGGCTTGTGGCCACACCGTCCTGAATGCGCCCGATCTCGTCAGATCTCGGAAGCTAAACGGGGCAGGGCCTGGTCAGTACATGGATGGGAGACCTCCTGGAAATACCTAGTGCTGCAAGCTTTTACGTCTCCTGGGTAACTTTATCGTAGCTCTTAATACTCTCTCTCTGTCTGGAGGAGATATAATTGAAGTATTGTACACGTATCCAGCTACTGTCAACACCCTTTGCTGCACTGATATTTTTCCATCCATTTTTCTTTTTTTTTTTTTTTTTTTTTTTTTTTTGCTGGAAGTTCCATCAATACCCTCCAGCCTTTAAGAGACATCATGCAGCCAGGCCTCTTGGCTTGAGGCCACACCGTCCTGAAGACGTAAGATCTCAGAAGAAAAACTGGGCAGGGCCTGGTCAGTAATTGGATGGCTGACCTCCTGGAAATACCAGGTGCTGAAAGCTTTTTACATCTCCTGGGTAACTTCAGCGTAGCTCTTAATACTCTCATTCAGTCTGGAGGAGATATAATTGAAGAATTGTACATGTACCCGGCTACTTTCAACACCCTGTCCTGCACTGATATTTTTCCCTCCATTTTTCTTTTTTTTTTTTGCTGGCAGTTCCGTCAATACCCGCCAGCCTTTAAGAGACATCATGCAGCCAGGCCTTTCGGCTTGTGGCCACACCGTCCTGTGGCCACACCGTCCTGAATGCGCCCGATCTCGTCAGATCTTGGAAGCTAAACGGGGCAGGGCCTGGTCAGTACTTGGATGGGAGACCTCCTAGAAATACCAGGTGCTGCAAGCTTTTTACGTCTCCTGGGTAACTTCATCGTAGCTCTTAATACTCTCTTTCTGTCTCCAGGAGATATAATTGAAGAATTGTACACGTACCCGGCTACTTTCAACACCCTTTGCTGCACTGGTATATTTCCCTCTATTTTTCTTTTTTTTTTTTTGCTGGCAGTTCCGTCAATACCCGCCAGCCTTTAAGAGACATCATGCAGCCAGGCATCTTGGCTTGCGGCCACACCATCCTGAACGCGCCCGATCTCGTCAGATCTCGGAAGCTAAACGGGGCAGGACCTGGTCAGTACATGAATGTGAGACCTCCTGGAAATACCTAGTGCTGCAAGCTTTTACGTCTCCTGGGTAACTTTATCGTAGCTCTTAATACTCTCTCTCTGTCTGGAGGAGATATAATTGAAGTATTGTACACGTATCCAGCTACTGTCAACACCCTTTGCTGCACTGATATTTTTCCATCCATTTTTCTTTTTTCTTTTTATATATTTTTTTTTTGCTGGAAGTTCCGTCAATACCCGCCAACCTTTAAGAGACATCATGCAGCCAGGCCTTTCGGCTTGTGGCCACACCGTCCTGAATGCGCCCGATCTCGTCAGATCTCGGAAGCTAAACGGGGCAGGGCCTGGTCAGTACATGGATGGGAGACCTCCTAGAAATACCAGGTACTGCAATCTTTTTACGTCTCCTGGGTAACTTCATCGTAGCTCTTAATACTCTCTTTCTGTCTCCAGGAGATATAATTGAAGAATTGTACACGTACCCGGCTACTTTCAACACCCTTTGCTGCACTGGTATATTTCCCTCTATTTTTTTTTTTTTTTTTGCTGGCAGTTCCGTCAATACCCGCCAGCCTTTAAGAGACATCACGCAGCCAGGCATCTCGGCTTGCGGCCACACCGTCCTGAACGCGCCCAATCTCGTAAGATCTCGGAAGCTAAACGGGGCAGGACCTGGTCAGTACTTGAATGTGAGACCTCCTGGAAATACCTGGTGCTGCAAGCTTTTTACATCTCCTGGGTAACTTCAGCGTAGCTCTTAATACTCTCATTCAGTCTGGAGGAGATATAATTGAAGAATTGTACATGTACCCGGCTACTTTCAACACCCTGTCCTGCACTGATATTTTTCCCTCCATTTTTCTAATTATTAATTTTTTATTTTTTGCTGGAAGTTCCGTCAATACCCGCCAGCCTTTAAGAGACATCATGCAGCCCGGCCTCTTGGCTTGCGGCCACACCGTCCTGAACGCGCCCGATCTTGCCCGATCTTGCCCGATCTTGTCAGATCTCGGAAGCTATACGGGGCAGGACCTGGTCAGTACTTAAATGTGAGACCTCCTGGAAATACCAGGTGCTGCCAGCTTTTTACGTCTCCTGGGAAACTTCATCGTAGCTCTTAATACTTTCTTTCAGTCTGGAGAAGATATAATTGAAGAATTGTACACGTACCTGGCTACTTTCAACACCCTTTGCTGCACTGGTATTTTTCCCTCTATTTTTCTTTTTTTTTTTCGCTGGCAGTTCCGTCAATACCCGCCAGCCTTTAAGAGACATCATGCAGCCAGGCATCTCTGCTTGCGGCCACACCATCCTGAACGCGCCCGATCTCGTCAGATCTCGGAAGCTAAACGGGGCAGGGCCTGGTCAGTACTTTGATGGGAGACCTCCTGGAAATACCTGGTGCTGCAAGCTTTTACGTCTCCTGGGTAACTTTATCGTAGCTCTTAATACTCTCTCTCTGTCTGGAGGAGATATAATTGAAGTATTGTTCACGTATCCAGCTACTGTCAATACCCTTTGCTGCACTGATATTTTTCCATCCATTTTTCTTTTTTCTTTTTTTATTTTTTTTTCTTGCTGGAAGTTCCGTCAATACCCGCCAGCCTTAAAGAGACATCATGCAGCCAGGCATCTTGGCTTGCGGCCACACCATCCTGAACTCGCCCGATCTCGACAGATCTTGGAAGCTAAACGGGGCAGGACCTGGTCAGTACATGAATGTGAGACCTCCTGGAAATACCTGGTGCTGCAAGCTTTTACGTCTCCTGGGTAACTTTATCGTAGCTCTTAATACTCTCTATCTGTCTGGAGGAGATATAATTGAAGTATTGTACACGTACCCAGCTACTGTAAACACCCTTTGCTGCACTGATATTTTTCCATCCATTTTTCTTTTTTTTTTTTTTTTTTGCTGGAAGTTCCGTCAATACCCGCCAATCTTTAAGAGACATCATGCAGCCAGGCCTCTTGGATTGCGGCCACACTGTCCTGAATGCACCCGATCTCATCAGATCTCGGAAGCTAAACGGGGCAGGGTCTGGTCAGTACTTGGATGGGAGACCTCCTAGAAATACCAGGTGCTGCAAGCCTTTTACGTCTCCTGGGTAACTTCATCGTAGCTCTTAATACTCTCTTTCTGTCTCCAGGAGATATAATTGAAGAATTGTACACGTACCCGGCTACCTTCAACACGCTTTGCTGCACTGATATGTTTCCCTCCATTTTTCTTTTTTCTTTTGTTTTTTGCTGGAAGTTCCATCAATACCCTCCAGCCTTTAAGAGACATCATGCAGCCAGGCCTCTTGGCTTGAGACCACACCGTCCTGAAGACGCAAGATCTCGTCAGATCTCGGAAGAAAAACTGGGCAGGGCCTGGTCAGTAATTGGATGGGTGACCTCCTGGAAATACCAGGTGCTGAAAGCTTTTTACATCTCCTGGGTAACTTCAGCGTAGCTCCTAATACTCTCTATCTGTCTGGAGGAGATATAATTGAAGTATTGTACACGTACCCGGCTACTTTCAACAGCCTTTGCTGCACTGATATTTTTCCGTCCATTTTCCATATTTTTTTTTTTTTTTTTTGCTGGAAGTTCCGTCAATACCCGCCAGCCTTTAAGAGACATCATGCAGCCAGGCCTCTTGGCTTGCGGCCTCACCGTCCTGAACGCGCCCGATCTGATCAGATCTCTGAAGCTAACGGGGCAGGGCCTGGTCAGTACTTGGATGGGTGACCTCCTGGAAATACCAGGTGCTGCAAGCTTTTTACGTCTCCTGGGTAACTTCATCATAGCTCTTAATACTCTCTTTCAGTCTGTAGGAGATATTATTGAAGAATTGTACACGTACCCGGCTACTTTCAAAACCCTTTGCTGCACTGATATTTTTCCCTCCATTTTTCTTTTTTCTTTTTTTTTTTGCTGGAAGTTCCGTCAATACCCGCCAGCCTTGAAGAGACATCATGCAGCCAGGCATCTCGGCTTGCGGCCACACCATCCTGAACGCGCTTGATCTCGTGAGATCTCGGAAGCTAAACGAGGCAGGACCTGGTCAGTACATGAATGTGAGACCTCCTGGAAATACCTAGTGCTGCAAGCTTTTACGTCTCCTGGGTAACTTTATTGTAGCTCTTAATACTCTCTCTCTGTCTGGAGGAGATATAATTGAAGTATTGTACACGTATCCAGCTACTGTCAACACCCTTTGCTGCACTGATATTTTTCCATCCATTTTTCTTTTTTCTTTTTTTATATTTTTTTTTTGCTGGAAGTTCCGTCAATACCCGCCAACCTTTAAGAGACATCATGCAGCCAGGCATCTCGGCTTGCGGCCACACCATCCTGAACTCGCCCGATCTCGACAGATCTTGGAAGCTAAACGGGGCAGGACCTGGTCAGTACATGAATGTGAGACCTCCTGGAAATACCTGGTGCTGCAAGCTTTTACGTCTCCTGGGTAACTTTATCGTAGCTCTTAATACTCTCTATCTGTCTGGAGGAGATATAATTGAAGTATTGTACACGTACCCAGCTACTGTAAACACCCTTTGCTGCACTGATATTTTTCCATCCATTTTTCTTTTTTTTTTTTTTTTTTGCTGGAAGTTCCGTCAATACCCGCCAACCTTTAAGAGACATCATGCAGCCAGGCCTCTTGGATTGCGGCCACACTGTCCTGAATGCACCCGATCTCGTCAGATCTCGGAAGCTAAACGGACCAGGGCCTGGTCAGTACTTGGATGGGAGACCTCCTAGAAATACCAGGTGCTGCAAGCCTTTTACGTCTCCTGGGTAACTTCATCGTAGCTCTTAATACTCTCTTTCTGTCTCCAGGAGATATAATTGAAGAATTGTACACGTACCCGGCTACTTTCAACACCCTTTCCTGCACTGATATTTTTCCCTCCATTTTTCTATTTTTTTTTTTTTTTTTTTTGCTGGAAATTCCGTCAATACCCGCCAGCCTTTAAGAGACATCATGCAGCCAGACATCTCGGCTTGCGGCCACACCGTCCTGAACGCGCCCGATCTCGTCAGATCTCGGAAGCTAAACGGGGCAGGACCTGGTCAGTACTTGAATGTGAGACCTCCTGGAAATACCTGGTGCTGCAAGCTTTTACGTCTCCTGGGTAACTTTATCGTAGCTCTTAATACTCTCTATCTGTCTGCAGGAGATATAATTGAAGAATTGTACACGTACCCGGCTACCTTCAACACGCTTTGCTGCACTGATATTTTTCCCTCCATTTTTCTTTTTTCTTTTGTTTTTTCCTGGAAGTTCCATCAATACCCTCCAGCCTTTAAGAGACATCATGCAGCCAGGCCTCTTGGCTTGAGGCCACACCGTCCTGAAGACGCAAGATCTCGTCAGATCTCGGAAGAAAAACTGGGCAGGGCCTCGTCAGTAATTGGATGGGTGACCTCCTGGAAATACCAGGTGCTGAAAGCTTTTTACGTCGACCTGGGTAACTTCATCGTAGCTCTTAATACTCTCTTTCTGTCTCCAGGAGATATAATTGAAGAATTGTACACGTACCCGGCTACTTTCAACACCCTTTCCTGCACTGATATTTTTCCCTCCATTTTTCTATTTTTTTTTTTTTTTTTTTTTGCTGGAAGTTCCGTCAATACCCGCCAACCTTTAAGAGACATCATGCAGCCAGGCCTTTCGGCTTGTGGCCACACCGTCCTGAACGCGCCCGATCTCGTCAGATCTCGGAAGCTATCGGGGCAGGGCCTGGTCAGTACTTGGATGGGAGACCTCCTGGAAATACCTGGTGCTGCAAGCTTTTACGTCTCCTGGGTAACTTTATCGTAGCTCTTAATTCTCTCTTTCTGTCTGGAGGAGATTTAATTGAAGAATTGTACACGTACCCAGCTACTGTCAACACCCTTTGCTGCACTGATATTTTTCCATCCATTTTTCTTTTTTTTTTTTTTTTTTTTTGCTGGAAATTCCGTCAATACCCGCCAGCCTTTAAGAGACATCATGCAGCCAGGCCTTTCGGCTTGTGGCCACACCGTCCTGAACGCGCCCGATCTTGTCAGATCTCGGAAGCTAAACGGGGCAGGACCTGGTCAGTACTTGAATGTGAGACCTCCTGGAAATACCAGGTGCTGCAAGCTTTTACGTCTCCTGGGTAACTTTATCGTAGCTCTTAATACTCTCTTTCAGTCTGCAGGAGATATAATTGAAGAATTGTACACGTACCCGGCTACTTTCAACACCCTTTCCTGCACTGATATTTTTCCCTCCATTTTTCTATTTTTTTTTTTTTTTTTTTTGCTGGAAGTTCCGTCAATACCCGCCAACCTTTAAGAGACATCATGCAGCCAGCCCTTTCGGCTTGTGGCCACACCGCCCTGAATGCGCCCGATCTCGTCAGATCTCGGAAGCTAAACGGGGCAGGGCCTGGTCAGTACTTGGATGGGAGACCTCCTAGAAATACCAGGTGCTGCAAGCTTTTTACGTCTGCTGGGTAACTTCATCGTAGCTCTTAATACTCTCTTTCTGTCTCCAGGAGATATAATTGAAGAATTGTACACGTACCCGGCTACTTTCAACACCCTTTGCTGCACTGGTATATTTCCCTCTATTTTTCTTTTTTTTTTTTGCTGGCAGTTCCGTCAATACCCGCCAGCCTTTAAGAGACATCATGCAGCCAGGCATCTCGGCTTGCGGCCACACCATCCTGAACGCGCCCGATCTCGTCAGATCTCAGAAGCTAAACGGGGCAGGACCTGGTCAGTACATGACTGTGAGACCTCCTGGAAATACCTAGTGCTGCAAGCTTTTACGTCTCCTGGGTAACTTTATCGTAGCTCTTAATACTCTCTCTCTGTCTGGAGGAGATATAATTGAAGTATTGTACACGTATCCAGCTACTGTCAACACCCTTTGCTGCACTGATATTTTTCCATCCATTTTTCTTTTTTCTTTTTTTCTTTTTTTTTTTTGCTGGAAGTTCCGTCAATACCCGCCAACCTTTAAGAGACATCATGCTGCCAGGCCTTTCGGCTTGTGGCCACACCGTCCTGAATGCGCCCGATTTCGTCAGATCTCGGAAGCTAAACGGGGCAGGGCCTGGTCAGTACTTGGATGGGAGACCTCCTAGAAATACCAGGTGCTGCAAGCTTTTTACGTCTCCTGGGTAACTTCATCGTAGCTCTTAATACTCTCTTTCTGTCTGGAGGAGATATAATTGAAGAATTGTACACGTACCCGGCTACTTTCAACACCCTTTCCTGCACTGATATTTTTCCATCCATTTTTTTATTTTAATTTTAATTTTATTTTTCTGCTGGAAGTTCCGTCAATACCCGCCAGCCTTTAAGAGACATTATGCAGCCAGGTTTCTTGGCTTGCGGCCACACCGTCCTTAACGCGCCCGATCTCGTCAGATCTCGGAAGATAAACGGGGCAGGGCCTGGTCAGTACTTGGATGGGAGACCTCCTAGAAATACCAGGTGCTGCAAGCTCTTTACGTCTCCTGGGTAACTTCATCGTAGCTCTTAATACTCTCTTTCAGTCTGCAGGAGATATAATTGAAGAATTGTACACGTACCCGGCTACTTTCAACACCCTTTCCTACACTGATATTTTTCCCTCCATTTTTCTATTTTTTTTTTTTTTTTTTTTTGCTGGAAGTTCCGTCAATACCCGCCAGCCTTTAAGATACATCATGCAGCCAGGCCTCTTGGTTTGCGGCCACACCGTCTTGAACGCGCCCGATCTCAACAGATCTTGGAAGCTAAACGGGGCAAGGCCTGGTCAGTACTTGGATGGGTGACCTCCTGGAAATACCAGGTGCTGCAAGCTTTTTACGTCTCCTGGGTAACTTCATTGTAGCTCTTAATACTCTCATTCAGTCTGGAGGAGATATAATTGAAGAATTGTACACGTACCCGGCTACTTTCAACATCCTTTGTTGCACTGATATTTTTCCCTCCATTTTTCTTTTTTCTTTTTTATTTTGCTGGAAGTTCCGTCAATACCCTCCAGCCTTTAAGAGACATCATGCAGCCAGGCCTCTTGCTTGCGACCACACCGTCCTGAGCGCGACCGATCTCATCAGATCCCGGAAGCTAAACGGGGCAGGACCTGGTCAGTACTTGAATGTGAGACCTCCTGGAAATACCTAGTGCTGCAAGCTTTTACGTCTCCTGGGTAACTTTATCGTAGCTCTTAATACTCTCTATCTGTCTGGAGGAGATATAATTGAAGTATTGTACACGTACCCAGCTACTGTCAACACCCTTTGCTGCACTGATATTTTTCCATCCATTTTTCTTTTTTTTTTTTTTTTTTTTTTTTTTTTTTGCTGGAAGTTCCGTCAATACCCGCCAACCTTTAAGAGACATCATGCAGCCAGGCCTCTCGGCTTGCGGCCACACCGTCCTAAACGCCCCCAATCTCGTCAGATCTCGGATGCTAAACGGGGCAGGGCCTGGTCAGTACTTGGATTGTTGACCTCCTGGAAATACCAGGTGCTGCAAGCTTTTTACGTCTCCTGGGTAACTTCATCGTAGCTCTTAATACTCTCTTTCAGTCTGGAGGAGATATAATTGAAGAATTGTACACGTACCCGGCTACTTTCAACACCCTTTGCTGCACTGATATTTTTGCCTCCGTTTTTCTTTTTTTTTTTTTTTTTTTTTTTTTGCTAGAAGTTCCGTCAATACCCGCCAGCCTTTAAGAGACATCATGCAGCCAGGCCTCTCGGCTTGCGGCCACACCGTCCTAAACGCCCCCAATCTCGTCAGATCTCGGAAACTAAACGGGGCAGGACCTGGTCAGTACTTGGATGGGAGAACTCCTGGAAGTACCAGGTGCTGCAAGCTGTTTACGTCACCTGGGGAACTTCGTCGTAGCTTTTAATACTCTCTTTCTGTCTGGAGGAGATTTAATTGAAGAATTGTACACGTACCCGGCTACTTTCAATACCCTTTACTGCACAGATATTTTTCCCTCCATTTTTCTTTTTTCATTTTTTTTTTGCTGGAAGTTCTGTCAATACCCTCCAGCCATTAAGAGACATCATGCAGCCAGGCCTCTTGGCTTTCGGCCACACCGTCCTGAACGCGCCCGATCTCGTCAGACCTTGGAAACTAAACGGGCCAGGGCCTGGTTAGTACTTGGATGGGTGACCTCCTGGAAATACCAGGTGATGCAAGCTTTTTACGTATCCTGTGTAACTTCATCGTAGCTCTTAATACTCTCTTTCAGTCTGGAGGAGATATAATTGAAGAATTGTACACGTACCCGGCTACTTTCAACACCATTTGCTGCACTGATATTTTTCCCTCCGTTTTTCTTTTTTTTTTTTTTTTGCTGGAAGTTCCATCAATACCCTCCAGCCTTTAAGAGACATCATACAGCCAGGCCTCTTGCCATGCAACCACACCGTCCTGAACGCGCCCCATCTCGTCAGATCTCGGAAGCTAAACGGGGCAGGGCCTGGTCATTACTTGAATGTGGGACCTCCTGGAAATACCTGGTGCTGCAAGCTTTTTACGTCTCCTGGGTAACTTTATCGTAGCTCTTAACACTCTCTTTCTGTCTGGAGGAGATATAATTGAAGTATTGTACACTTTGTCTTAGGGACAGTCTGGCTAGCAGTGACTGAGTGGTTGACAGACGACAAGCAACGGAATGTACGTGCTCTGTGATGTCATAGCAGTCAGCTGAGAGAGGCTCGTGATGTCATCGCTGAGCTGTCTGTCTGTCTGTCTGTCTCTCTCTCTCTCTTTCTCTCTCTCTCTCTCTCTCTCTCTCTCTCTTCCTCTCAATTCAATTCATTTGTATTGTCAAAGCAATTGGACATACATACATACATATATATATATATATATATATATATACATACATACATCCATCCATACATGCTAGAAAGTCATTACTATGTTATCTTAAAGGCTAACTAAGCAGAACATATATCATTATAGAACAGAGTTCATAGGTCAACACATGGTTTTAGGGAACAGGCACGTAGGTCATACCGTTTGACATTGTCTCCAAGGTTCTCATCGTAAATAACAAACAGAAATCAAACTATCTTCTGGGCTGACCTTCTAGCTTGACCGTATCTTTCTTAAGTATACAAGAGAGAAAAACAGGTGTAAGAAAATAATTTCTAATTTTCCTTCTACACATATATACATACATACATACATATGTAGCGTTATGTTGGGTGTATTTGGATAAGAGCATTTGGGCTCTGAGCTGAAGCACTGATCTAAAGAAGACCTCTCCCCCCCCAAAGTTATCAGATTTCCTTAGCTCATCAGCTTGGAACTGGTTTGCATCAAAGTGACAGTTTTGGGGAGGATGGCACCGAGAAGAGGCCAAATAGTTTGGAATTCTGCTATGAGATGTCTGGAGAAAGGGGCCTGTAGGTGATAAAAACTCTTTGAAGTGGATGAGAGCCGAAATCCCGACATAGAGCTACGAACCCAGGCCAACCGGCATTTCCAAAAGATGGCATGGATTGACATCAGTCATAAATAAAGCCTCCCTCCAATAGGACACTGGGGGCTGAAACTGAAATCCAATCTCAAGAACTCAGGGACCAATCACCTACTGATCTGACAGACTATAAGGAACAGCGGACAGTCTTTCTCTCTCTCTCTCTCTCACCTGAACCAGAAACTCGCTGCCACAGCTCAACCTGTAGCTCTGTTGCCAGAACCGGAATCAGAAACCAACCAAGTCTTTGCCGGCAACAGAAGAGTTAAACTGGGAGAAGGAGATTGAGCCGTACGAAGAATTCTTTTAAAGGACTTTATTAAATAAATAACTTCACAGACCCACCTGATCAGTGGAGTTTTACAGCTGGACAATTGACTAAGTCGACTGAATACGAAAGTGTCAGTCACTTAAATAGCTATTTGAGTCTTAAGAAACTTGACCCTTGGAACAAACAGGGCCCTGCTTTCCTCAAAGACTTCGTCTTCAAGTAACTACGGTGGAACCATGCTTACAAAGAAGATTTTGTGCACAACCTTGGAGCCTTCAAACCAGTGGAAAATCTGTTTGGAAAAGACTCTACATTCGCGAAACCCCAACTTCCAGGTGCATCGACTGAGTGGAAGTTCTTGGACAAAGCCGAACCGGACTGCCTTTGTTCCAAACCACACGGACCTTGTGCCGTGTGCTGTTATCTGAGCCCGAAGCCAGACAGGCCTCTCTGCGACGAAGTTCACATAAGTTTAACAGTTTGGAGTTTGTGATTCATGACATTTGAGAAATCAATTAGAAATGTTAATCTGTGATTCATAACTCTAGAATGTGTAATATCATTTAGTTTTCTTAAATATAAATGTGAGTTGCATTAAACTGTTTTGTTGATAATTTTAGAAATAAAATCTGTCAACGCCGAGAAATATCTTCTCATTCCTGTTTAACTGTTTAGTCTGAAATTGACACAAGTTAATAGACATTAGATTATTGGTGGCCCTGCCTATCCTTAATCATTGAATAATAATCAGTTAAGGGAAATTGTGGTAACAAATAGGATCTTTCTCGGCACCTAAACGTAAATGAGACTGATATATATATAACGAGAAGTTACCTGACATAAATACTAACCTGCGTAGTTATTTAATGTCTGACTAATAATACTAACGAGAGACTCACCTTCGTCTTACTAACCGGTATTGTAGTCAATGTGTTTATAACCTTTTTTGTTTAACGATTTGTTAAACGGAATGTACGTGCTCTGTGATGTCATAGCAGTAAGCTGAGAGAGGCTCGTCATGTCATCGCTGAGCTGGCTGGCTGGCTCTCTGTGTGTGTGTGTGTGTGTGTGTGTGTGTCTCTGTCTGTCTGTCTGTCTGTCTCTCTCTCTCTCTCTTACTCTCTCTCTCTCCCTCTCAATTCAATTCATTTGTATTGTCAAAGCAATTGGACATGCATACATACATACATACATATATATGGAAAATAAACAATATGTGTACATCTCTTTCTGCATTAGTGGTGCCCTCACAGATGTGCAAGTTACATGACAGACAGACAGACAGACACACACACACTTTCACACACAGACAGACAGACACAGACACACACAGAAACACACACACATACTTTGACAGACAGACAGACAGACACACGCATATTATGGGTCTTTGTTGGGTAGTGAAATGGGTAGCATCAGTCGCAGTGTGGGTAATGTCAGGGAGCCAATCATAGTCCCCGTTATTTGCATATCGCAAAGCATTCTGGGAAAAGCAACTAAACACGTTTAGTCATGTATTTGTCCATAGTTTACACATGAGATGAAAGAGACAGTATGACGTATTGAGCACCTGGGATTCCTCATGTGTATGTGAGGGGCAGAGGAACCGGATCCCAAGTGTGCGTCCCAGGTGCTATAGGTTTCAAAGCATGCAGGGGAATAGGCACCCCACCCTGACACTTATAGAAGACTGGATAGGGAGATATAAATAGCAATGGGGAGACTCTTGTACTTGGTGTGGCTCTATCCATATAGTGGGGCCAGCAGGTGCAGCAATAGAAGCTCAGCCTGGGGAGACTGGATTTAGCATTTCCTCTCCATTTTGATAACTATCCATAATCATTTCTGCAAAATACTTCTATGATACCTATGTATGTTTTTTACTTGTACTATATTATACTATCAAGTATAAGTGTACACATACAATGTGACCTGTTACATTAATACAGAGGCCACGGAAGGCCAGATCACTAATAGCCACTGTCCCCTGATATTACACTTTTTTACAATCACTTTGGCACTCATTTCAGAACCTTGATGTCATTTTTCAAAACTCTAGACACTAAACTCACACCCGATGATCAAAATGCACATTTTTCAAAACTCTAACACTTTTTTACAATTGCTTGGATACAATACACATCAACCTCAGATCATTTGTTCATTGAACTAAAATGACACAACTTAACATCAAAGTATTACCATTTCAAAATGCAATTCACACATTACATCTGAGATCACTGTCTATTCATTTCATTACAAAGATCTAACTATCAATTGATACAGCTGCTCAAAATGATAAGTGACTGTTGCATTATTCTTAATGCATAATTTTATGGAAACTGACAAACAATATTCCATGTTTCGATCATGAAAGTTTCAGGATAATGAGATCCATTGACATCAATAAACGAGGAGCATGAACCAGTTGGACTACATTATCTATGGATGTAATATTTCATCATCATTCATCATCATGTAGCACTTTTCCACACCATGTTTGCAGTGTGGAAGGAAAGTTAGAATTTTTTTCTCTAATACCTGTTTTTCTCTCTTGTATACTTAAGAAAGATAAGGTCAAGCTAGAAGGTCAGGCCAGAAGGTAGTTTGATTTCTGTTTGTTATTTACGATGAGAATCTTGGAGACAATGTCAAACAGTATGATTGAAGTGCCTGCTCCCTAATCCATGTGTTGATCTATGAACTCTGTCCTATAATGATATAAATTCTGCTTAGCTAACTTTTAAGATAACATAGTAATGACTTTCTGATTATAACCAGCTCTTTGATTTTTGTGTATAAAAGCTCTGACTGTTAAAATGAAGGCAGAGCGACTTTGGGATCTACTTGAGTCACTGTTCCTCTCCACGCTGCGTGTATTAAAGGCATTGCAACTAACGCTCCAACCTGGTTGAAGATGATTGTTCTTCCACATCAGATTTGACATTACTGTATGTATGCAGGCCCTTGTAATTGCTTTTCCAATACTGCCAACTGGTTATTGATGATTGATTTCACATTGTGGTACGAGTATCGAGTGAAATGAGTGCTATCCACCCCAGCAACACAGTGATAACATGGAGCCGGCAAGTCATCCAGGTCACAATAGAGGTCAAGCAGTGGGAGGAGGAAGACGTGGTGGTCAAAGGAATGGAAGGGGACATGCACCCCTTCTGAGAGGTGGTCGTGGGCCTCGTCATAGAGGAGGGCTTAGGCCTCACCAGAGAGGCAGCCATGGGCCTCATTTGAGAGGTGTTGGGGGAACGTGGTAGAGGACAAGGCCACGGACCAGACAGCGGCAGCAACAGCAAATAGTGTCCAGTGAAATCCGAGAAATAGTTGTAGAGCATGTTGTAAATCATGGCATGACCATGACTGAGGCAGCTACAATGATTCAATCAAACCTCAGAATCAACTCAGGATCAACTGTGGCCTCAATCATCAGAAATTTCCGTACTGAGAAGCGGCAAGTCTTCAGCATGCACTAAACATTAGGCTACTCTCAACTGTCAAATGACTGTATACTGCATACCAATGTGTAGCACAGAGTATAGTGTGCCTTTTGAAAGAAATGCAGACAGAGTGAAGCAGCTGATGACTGAGTATGTTCAGGTATGTTCAGTTTCAAGATGCCTCTTGTGAAAAATGGTTGTGAGAACCTGAACCTGAACACAGGGCTGATGGAAATTCAGAAGTACAGTAATCAATCCTTTGTTTTACACTAAGCCAGGTGAGGAACACTGCAGTTGACATTTTACTGTAGTTTTGTTCTTTTTTGTAGCTAATTATTGTTGCATGGCTTCAAAGAAACCTATGGTGTGATTTGATTGTATTGCATCAATACATTTCAGATTTTGTTCAATGATTCCACTGTGTCTGTAGTATTCTCTCTACTAGTCCTTTTACAGTGATGTATTTATGTGTAGTACCATAATGAAACATGTATCACATATTTTGTACTACAATATTTAATGATTGTACGAACAACTACACAGTGAAACTATCGGTATCTTCTGTGTGGGTGATCTAAATAAATGTTACTATGGTATTTCATGATAAATGAATTATTTGAACCAACAAGTCTGCAAGTGCAAGGTTTCTTTAAAGATATGAATGCACAATGCAATGTTTTGAACATTGGACAGCCTGTGTTACAAGTGATGACCGTTTTGAGTTTTGTGTCTAGAGTTTTGAAAAATGACATCAAGGTTCTGAAATTAGTGACAAAGTGATTGTAAAAAACTGTATATTCATCCTATTTAATGTGCTCTTTTAAAATGTACTTTTCTTTTTTATGTTGCCATTTCTGTTCTACCAATGTTTCAGTTGTTAGCCAAAGATTGACAGAGTACATCTCATACACACAGGCCAGACAGCAAGGATTTCTTTTTGAAATTCAATTACAAATGCTGCATGAACTCATCAATACGATTAGAGCTCCTGAAAGCAATATAACTAACTCACTCTACAGCATCTCATTAGCAGTGAAAAGAAACCAAGAAAGTTGGGACAGTCGACTGTTTACCACTATGTAACATCACCTTTTCTTTTAATAACACTTATTAAGCACTTGGGCACTGAAGACAC
Organism: Amia ocellicauda; assembly: GCF_036373705.1. NCBI lineage: Eukaryota > Metazoa > Chordata > Actinopteri > Amiiformes > Amiidae > Amia > Amia ocellicauda. The sequence goes on along the minus strand of NW_027103001.1, from coordinate 33,588 downwards.
CACTTGGTTAAGTTTAGCAAGTGGGATTTCCCCCCATTCATCCATTATGCATTTCCTCAGCTGCGCAACTGCACAGGGCCTTCGTTGTCTTAATTTGCACTTCATAGTGCGCCACACATTCTCAATTCGGAGACAGGTCAGGACTGCAGGCAGGCCATGCTAGCACCCGCACTCTCTGCCTACGCAACCATGCGCTTGTAATCTGGGCAGAATGTGGTTTGGCGTTATCCTGCTGAAAAATGCAGGGATGTCCCTGGAAAAGACGATGTCTGGATGGCAGCATATGTTGCTCCAAAATGTGTACATCTCTTTCTGCAAAAATGGTGCCCTCACAGATGTGCGTGTTACATGACAGACAGACACTCATACACACTGTCACACCCACACACACACACACACTTTCACAGACAGACACACGCACACACACTCACTTTCACACAGAGACAGACACACAAACACAGAGACAGACACACACACACTCACTTTCACACAGAGACACACAAACACATACACTCACACAGACACACACACACATACATACATACATACATACATATATAAGGAAAAGAAACAATACATTTAAAAATCACAAAAAGATGTAATAAAGTACAGAAAATCTAAATGTAATAAAATGTGATCTTTAATACACACAAATATGTATGGCTGGTCGGATGCGTCTTGGACTCGGGTTCCTCTTCATTACGTATAATGCTTTTGCCTTTTGCTATAGCTTTCCGTGGAGGGGATCGTGGGTGAGTTTGTACCATTCTTGGGAGGCTCTGCCTTGTTGGGGCGGAGCTGTGATCCAGGTGAACAGCAGATCGGACATAGGTGGGCATGTGGGCGGAGGAGGAAGGCCGGTCAAGCAAATAAGCTTGCTAAGGTACGCAGCAGCAGCAAGCAGCCCCACCATCCAGTCAGCCAGCCAGTCTGGCTGGCAGTGACTGAGTGGTTGACAGACGGCAAGCAACGGAATGTACGTGCTCTGTGATGTCATAGGAGTCACCTGAGAGAGATGTTTGTGATGTCATCGCTGAGCTGGCTGGCTCTGTGTGTCTTGCTGGCTGTGTGTGTGTGTGTGAGAGAGAGAGAGACTTTTTGACTTTTATCAGACTTCATTGCCTGTTTGCAACACGCAATAATTCATACAAAAGAAAATAAATAAATAAATAAAAAATAGTGTTCCCCTTTGTTTGTCTCCCCCCAACAAGCATTAACTCCGCCACTGATCTGTACACTTTTAAAGAAAGCAACCCAATACACACAACAAAACAACCATCAAATACTAAACCCTATAAATGAATTACATAATAAAAACCAACTCCCCGTCATACAATTCACAAAGAGCATCATTAATACACCAGACCTGTTCAAAACTCTCCAAATCATTCATCAGCCTGTAATAGTTAAACTCTAGTCTGACTCTGCACTTGACCAGCATGGCAAACACTCTCACTGCATCCTCACTGCCCTCCCCACACACTCTGTTCTTCCTAGTCTTATAGACGGCCATTTTAGCCTGGCCCAGCAAGAAGTTTACCAGCTGGTCCACATGTTTGGTCTTTCTGGTGTATCGCGCCCCTAAAATAAAAACCTTTGTGTTAAAAATCAGGTTAAGATCAGTAAAAAGACGAGTTAAAAGACTAAAAATGGGTGACAACCGAGAGCAAGTGCTGAAACAGTGAAACACGGTCTCTCTCTGAGCACAGAATGGGCAGGCGTCGGACACAGCAGGGTTAAGAACAGTAATAAAAGAATTGACAGCAATAATGGTGTGTAACACCCTCCACTGCAGATTGCCAGCTCTCTTATTGAGGGGGGCTTGTACAGGCTTCTCCAGGCGGGCGCAGTGTCTTCCCCCAGCCCCAGCCTGTAAAGTAATTTTAGGAATCACAAAGAAACAGTTGAAAGTGCTAAATAAGTATTTTGATGCACCATATTAATTTAGGAAATTTACATGTTGTTTTTCATCAGCTTCTGTATCTGATGGCTCCACATCACTGGCTGGATTGACAGCAACGACACTCTAAAAAAAGAAGTGTTAAGTTTGAGCATTCAGGACTTGTTTTGAAGATCCTGAATATCACTGGTCCACAATTTATCTGTGAAACTATGGGTTAATCTCCATATACAAAATACTTTTCACACACACTTTAAATTTACAACTAAATTTACATGTTGATGTCTTTCGTCAGCTTCTGTATTTGATGGCTCAATATAACTGGTTGCATTAACAGCAACGGCACACTACAAGAAAATAACATTATATTTAAACATTCAGGACTGGTTTAGCATCACCTCGAATATCCCTAGCCCTTGAGGTCGATTGTTATTGTGGTCTTCAAGACCAGTGCTTCTCAACCTTAGTCCTGGAGGAGGCCCACTGTCTGCTGATTTTCATTACAACAACATTGTAGGTTATATCAGTGACTGTGGTCCTAAAGTACCCCTATGCCTGCTGTTTTTTTTCCAGTTGAGCTCTTAATTACCTAATTGGCTTAACTGAAGCCATTTAACCCTTTTCCCAGGTCTTTGGTTGTTGATGAGTTACAAAGAGCTGGATTGTGGCCCGCCATGACTGGAAGTGAAGAACACTCACTCTAGGCCTTTAACTTAATGTTCATATGTAGGGGCCTATCCATCTGATTTGTTTTTGCACATTTATTAACAGAAAAATTGATGGTACGTGAAATCATCTGAGCTGAAAAATATAATGTTCCACCAATAATAAAGTAAATGTATTAATTAAAATTATAGAGATAATAGAATGTTCACAGATTATTAGTTCAGAAAATAAAATATTTTTTTATATCTTAAATAGAATTAACACTCAAATCAGTTGTAGGGTAAACAAGGTCTATTTTTTGGATTGATTTTATAATTATACATGTATGGCTGCATGAAGCTTACCTGAGAATCTGATATTTTAGTAACTTTGTTGCTTCTTGTTGGGTAGTCCACGTTTGCCGCCGTTCTTTTTCTGTAAATGTAAATCAAAAGGCAATAATTACATACTGTAATTAAAATACAAAAAGTATAAACATTGTATTATTATTTTTGTATCCTGTTTCACCATCTCGATGCTGTTCTTTTTGGAATTGCATATCTAGGTTTACATAAATACTGTTTATAAGATTGTAAACTCATCATCCAAATTTCTTCATTTGCCAAACTTTATGTAGTGCGCTTGCAGTTTCAGAAGAAGAAAAAAAACTGTAACAGATGGGATATGTAGTACTTTATACTCGAGTGGTCTATGCGATTACACCCTGTTGGTGTTATTAAGAACGCCAAGTACCAGAATGCAGAGCGGGACTGTTTTTTGTGCCGTGACTTGTCGGGGGAAAAAGGCGCAGAAAAAACGGACGAGAAGGTGAAGGTAGTATGGCGGTGATGCACGCGTTGGTGAAGTGGGAAAGCGGGGTCGACAAAGACTCTTACAGCGTGATTCCCACTGCTTGCTTTCGCAATTTTGATTTATTCAGCATTGCTGATGATGACGAAGAGACGACTCGAAACTTCAGAGCAGAGTGGAGAGACACGAACAAACCTCCAAAAGGTGGATGGCCTGTCCATGAAGCGCAGATCATTATGACTGGTAACAATGTTTATTAAAAAAAAAAACATTAAAGTCTTTACATGCTATTTGATATATACAATCACAGTATATTTGAAATGAATGTTTAAGTTATTAATGTGTTGTACTTCTAACATACTCTTATAACATGGTAGGTGGTGGTGAGGGCGCTAAAAACTCGTCATACTTGACTGGCATTTGTAAGAACGATTTATTGTGTGTTGTGCTTTACAATAAAATCCCCCAAATCACAAAATAAATTAAACCAGATATAATTTAACTTCAGTTTTGATTCAGTGTTGGCTGTTCATCTTAATTTGTATGGTCAAAGCACAGTATTTTTATGACAAATAAATATAATCCCCAAATATCTGTGGACATAATGCAGGGTTTTATTTATTTTATTTTTATTTTAGGAAAAGAAGGCGAACTAAGAAGAAAACTTAATGACCTAACAAAAATGCCCTGTCCTAAAATGAAGAGAGTACCTAAACCAAACAAAAAACTTCAAATTTCAGATGATAGTGACCTTGATGAACCACAGTTACCGGTGAGATAATTACTGCAAATATTAAATAAATGTATTGCAGGATTGTTTTTCTTTAATCATATTCATATATATATATTTTTTCATTTTAAACTCTTTTCCTCTCTGAATACAGCACAAAATAAGAAAGAAAACCGATGGAGCTTCAAGAATTAGATCCCGTCATATTCTACAGACATTTAAAGAGTCCAGTGAAGTTGAGCTACAGCAAAACGTTAAGCAGCTCGAAAAGGAAAACACAAGACTTAAAAATGAAAACCAATGTCTTCGAAACCGTATGGTTGATGGTAAGTTTTTTTATTTATAGCAAATAATTCCTTACCTTGATAAATGTTATTCTTCAGTAATTTAGATTCCAGAGTAATGTATTATAGTTGATCATACTGAAGTAATCTAGAACCACAATACAGACTCTTAATGTGCACTGTCTAATAGTTTAATAATACTGATTATTAAATAAAGTTTTTCAACATAACTTCATAATCCTACATTAATGACTATATGCATTACATTAGACCTGGTAATTCTTGTATTTTATCTCTTTTATTTTTTTGTAGCTAATGTTAATGACCCACAAAAAGGTCAGTTTGCCAATAACATAGAGCAAGTCTCTCAAGTATAATTGCAGGCATTGATGGTTTTGTTTTCACTTTGTATTAAATATATTACTAGAAATGATTATCATTTAATACTAAGATTTTTTCTCCAGAGATTCCAGACCTTTTGGACAATCTGAAAAAAATTGTAACAAAAGCCACATTTATCAGCAATGAAGACAAAAGTGTGTCACCATCAAGTGGTTCTGACAGCCCCACAGCAAATTGTTCTGAATCTGACAAAGAATCACCAAAACAGGTATAACACTCTTGGTCTACAATATTACAAAGACAAGGTAAAAATATATATATTGAAAACAAATATTGGTTGTAAACAATCTAATGATGCTACATTATCAGTTATATTCATAGTTATAGTTGATAATAAGAATGTAATTGAATTATGGGTGTCACAGATTCACTGACTTTATTATGTCTGTAAATTAATAAACTTAGAATTGAGACATACTGTGGTCTTTAATAACACATTTCTGTAACAAAATCACAGCCTTACTGATAATGTATTCCACTTAACACAATATAAGAATAGTTTGGGGATAAACTTGTTTTTTATTTACCATTGTCTTTTAGGTGGAAATATTCCCAGGCACTGGAGTTTACATTGACAAACTGTCCTGGATCCTTGCAGAGAGGTGCAGCACGAATACGTCATATGCAAGAACCCTGACGGTTGCTGTCTTTGACTTTCCAACATTACTAAAGAGCAATCTTCGTGGTGGTGGCAGCAAGAGAGATCCAACTTCGGAGACATTAAGATCCTCATTGATGTTATTGAGGATCATATACAGCTGCCTTCGGAAGGACACGACGTGTTTCAGTTGCGGGGCTTTGCAGCCCAGCGGGACCCTCTTAATGCCGGACATCAGCTGCCCGAGCCGGTGCGGATGAACGGAGGGACGTTAGACAGCGTTACCTTCCGGGCAGGAGCAGCGAGCGGCAACACCGGGGTGAAAGTGTCGTCTAACACTGTGCCATTAGCCACTAGCTGATTGAGCAGATCAGTGGTTTTTAAGAAGATAACAATGGCAGCAGACTTGATATTTTCACACCCTGCTACCTCCCCAACCGCTAACACACACTGCTCTAGGGGGCAGAACTGCACCGGAGCGATCTTGACTCCATGGCGTCGGGTCAGTTTTTCTTATCAAAGACGCATTCAGGGGGTCCGACCCCCCGACCCGGGAAGAACTACCGGTACTCCCCCCTCCCCTCCCCTGTTCCCCCACAATAAGAAAAGCACTGAAAACAGAAGACAAAATAATGTCAGTAAAACTTTATTTTAGCAATTATGGAGGGGAAGAACTGCAAATAGCGGGTCCCCACTAATTATCTAACTTACCAACAACGTTTAAAATTAGGTCTTGCGAAGCTGCCAAATAATGCTGTATAATCGTATGTGTCTTCATACACCGGCTGCTATAGTCTGATAGCTTTGATTATATATACATATTTTCTCGTGAACCACAAATGCTATTTGCTTGATTTTTACAGAGTATGTTATAAATACCATTGTTATGAAGCCTGACAAATTGTATGCTGTAATTATGAATATTTTCAAATCATTTGTTTGTTTTTCCTAACATGTTACAAATGTTCCCTATGTGAAAGATGCATTATATCTTAATAACGTCTAAACAATTAAAGATATACAGATTATTATTTTCGGTAAAGTTATAACACATTGCTATTAACTATGTGTGTCAGTAAAAGTTTAAAAAATCCTAATAATTTTTTATTGATCCTGCAAAATAGGTGTTTAGGGAACATTTGTAACATTAGGGTTACGATTTGCCATGGACGCGGAATGAGTTTGATTGCGATGTTAAATGGGGTTTAAAGACGCAGTCGCCTCGGTGCTGATTACTATTGCTGTGTTTCTCCACTTCTACTCCATGCTTGGGAACGCCCACATCCAGTGACGTCAAAACCGGTGGAAAAGCGGGCCGGTTCAAAAAAGATCAGCTGGATCCCAGGCCGAGCAGCAGCTCCGGCTCCAGCACCGGCACCATGTCGCTGGAAAAGCGCTAAGTGAGCTCACAGTGAGCTCAGTGTAATGTCTGCTCTGGTGAGCTCACAGTGTGACCTAGTCGTGAGTTCACGTCTTCACTGGGTAGTCCTTGACAACTTAATTGACTCAAATCTTGGGCTTAATTGGTCAAAATGACCATTGGTTGAAGGTACTCAGGGACTGATGTGTAGAGAGACTTATTAAACCTGCAGGATTGTGGTTTTCCCAGATCAGAATTAACCAGATCACCACAAAGGAACATGGTAGGTGCTATTGCAACACAGATTACACAAATACATTGAAATCCAAGTTTGCAGTGGTCCTTGGGCCATTGTGTGGTGATCCAGATCACTTCAGCAGGAATTTTGCAGTGGTCTGGACTACAACTCTCTCTCTCTCTCTCTCTCTCTCTCTCTCTCTCTCTCTCTCTCTCTCAATTCAGTGCATTTGAATTGTCAAAGCAATTGGACATGCATACATACATACATACATATACACTCACCTAAAGGATTATTAGGAACACCTGTTCAATTTCTCATTAATGCAATTATCTAACCAACCAATCACAGGGCAGTTGCTTCAATGCATTTAGGGTTGTGGTCCTGGTCAAGACAATCTCCTGAACTCCAAACTGAATGTCTGAATGGGAATGAAAGGTGATTTAAGCAATTTTGAGCGTGGCATGGTTGTTGGTGCCAGACGGGCCGGTCTGAGTATTTCACAATCTGCTCAGTTACTGGGATTTTCACGCACAACCATTTCTAGGGTTTACAAAGAATGGTGTGAAAAGGGAAAAACATCCAGTATGCGGCAGTCCTGTGGGCGAAAATGCCTTGTTGATGCTAGAGCTCAGAGGAGAATGGGCCGACTCGATTCAAGCTGATAGAAGAGCAACTTTGACTGAAATAACCACTCGCTACAACCGAGGTATGCAGCAAAGCATTTGTGATGCCACAACACGTACAACCTTGAGGCGGATGGGCTACAACAGCAGAAGACCCCACTGGGTACCACTCATCTCCACTACAAATAGGAAAAAGAGGCTACAATTTGCACAAGCTCACCAAAATTGGACAGTTGAAGACTGGAAAAATGTTGCCTGGTCTGATGAGTCTCGATTTCAGAGTCAGAATTTGGCGTAAACAGAATGAGAACATGGATCCATCATGCCTTGTTACCACTGTGCAGGCTGGTGGTGGTGGTGTAATGGTGTGGGGGATGTTTTCTTGGCACACTTTAGGCCCCTTAGTGCCAATTGGGCATCGTTTAAATGCCACGGCCCGTTGTTTCTGACCATGTCCATCCCTTTATGACCACCATGTACCCATCCTCTGATGGCTACTTCCAGCAGGATAATGCACCATGTCACAAAGGTCGAATCATTTCAAATTGGTTTCTTGAACATGACAATGAGTTCACTGTACTAAACTGGCCCCCACAGTCACCAGATCTCAACCCAATAGAGCATCTTTGGGATGTGGTGTGTAACGTTATGTTGGGTGTATTTGGATAAGAGTATTTGGGCTCTGAGCTGAAGCACGGATCTAAAGAAGACCTCTCCCCCCCAAAGTTATCAGATTTCCTTAGCTCATCAGCTTGGAACTGGTTTGCATCAAAGTGACAGTTTTGGGGAGGATGGCACCGAGAAGAGGCCAAATAGTTTGTTATTCTGCTATGAGATGTCTGGAGAAAGGGGCCTGTGGGTGATAAAAACTCTTTGAAGTGGATGAGAGCCGAAATCCCGACATAGAGCTTCGAACCCAGGCCAACCGGCATTTCCAAAAGATGGCATGGATTGACATCAGTCATAAATCAAGCCCCCCTCCAATAGGACACTGGGGGCTGAAACCGAAATCCAATCTCAAGAACTCAGGAACCAATCACCTATTGATCTGACAGACTATAAAGGACAAACACGGCCTTTCTTTCTCTCTCTCTCTCACCTGAACCAGTAACTCGCTGCCACAGCTCAACCTGTAGCTCTGTTGCCCGAACCGGAACCAGAAACCAACCAAGTCTTTGCCGGCAACAGAAGAGTTAAACTGGGAGAAGGAGATTGAGCCGTACAAAGAATTCTTTTAAAGGACTTTATTAAATAAAGAACTTTACAGACCCACCTGATCAGTGGAGTTTTACAGCTGGACAAATGACTAAGTCGACTGAATACGAAAGTGTCAGTCATTTAAATAGCTATTTGAGTCTTAAGAAACTTGACCCTTGGAACAAACAGGGCCCTGCTTTCCTCAAAGACTTTGTCTTCAAGTAACTACGGTGGAAACCTGCTTACAAAGAAGATTTTGTGCACAACCTTGGAGCCTTCAAACCAGTGGAAAATCTGTTTGGAAACGACTCTACTTTCGCGAAACCCCAACTTCCAGGTGCATCGACTGAGTGGAAGTTCTTGGACAAAGCCGAACCGGACTGCCTTTGTTCCAAACCACACGGACCTCGTGCCGTGTGCTGTTATCTGAGCCCGAAGCCAGAGAGGCCTCTCTGCGACGAAGTTCAGATAAGTTTAACAGTTTGGAGTTCATGATTCATGACATTTGAGAAATCAATTAGAAATGTTAATCTGTGATTCATAACTCTAGAATGTGTAATATCATTTAGTTTTCTTAAATATAAATGTGTGTTGCATTAAACTGTTTTGTTGATAATTTTAGAAATAAAATCTGTCAACGCCGAGAAATATCTTCTCATTCCTGTTTAACTGTTTAGTCTGAAATTGACACAAGTTAATAGACACCAGATTATAGGTGGCCCTGCCTATCCTTAATCATTGAATAATAATCAGTTAAGGGAAATTGTGGTAACAAGTAATGATAGGATCTTTCTCTCCACCTAAACGTTAATGAGACTGATATATATATAACGAGAAGTTACCTGACATAAATACTAACCTGCGTAGTTATTTAATGTCTGACTAATAATACTAACAAGAGACTCACCTTCATCTTACTAACTGGTATTGTAGTCAATGTGTTTATAACCTCTTTTGTTTAACGATTTGTGTTACCATATGCGATCCCATGGTCTTTGATTTGGTCACGGAAGTGATTTGTCTTTGATTTGTTGATCTAGAGTTGAATTTTAATTAGTTTTTCCCTTTTGTATAATTAGTGTAGTGCTACATTTAGTCTTTGTTTTTGAATAAATTTGACAATTTATATCTTTGGAATTGGTGTCTGCGTCCAATTATTCAAGAAATTGAGTTCTACAAGATTCCAGGATTCGTGATAAGGTGATATTATAAATTCACTTCTTTAATTGAATTTTATAAGTGTACCTTACGCTACACCTTTGACCACCACGTCTTCCTCCTCCCACTGCTTGACCTCTATTGTGACCTGGATCACCTGCCGGCTCCATGTTATCGCTGTGTTGTTGAGGTGGATAGCACGCATTTCACTCGATATTCGTACCACAATGTGAAATCAATCATCAATAACCAGTTGGCAGTATTGGAAAAGCAATTACAAGGGCCTGCATACATACAGTAATGTCAAATCTGATGTGGAAGAACAATTCCTTTATCCCTCTGTTCTCCACCAGGGTTGTGCTGATCGCCTCGATTGGCAAGTTTGCAGTGTGAGGAGTGGATCCATGTCGTCGTTCCTAGGCACTTCACAGCTGTGTGGGTGGTCAGGAGCACCTGGTAGGGCCCTGTCCACCTGGGCTGTTGGGAGGACTTTCTCTTGTGTGCTTTGATATACACAGTCACCTTGCTGGAAGGGGTGGTAAACCTGCTGGGATGGTTCAGTCTGGGCGGCTTTCATCTGTGAATGGACAGCTTCGAAAGCACGTGTTAGTCCCATACAAAAAGACAACATAGCATCATCCATCAAGTGGATGTCCATTTCCCTTACAGACAATGGAGGAGTGATGGAGAGTCTCATAAGTCATCCCATAATAATCTCACACGGAGAAAGACCTGTTTTTCTCAATTTGCTGACGATTTCATTGTCATTAGGACTATAGGAAGGGGATCTGGACGTTTGAGTCCTGTTTGTTTGCATATATTAGACAGCTTATTCTTTAATATCCCATTTTGTTTCTCTACTGCTCCAGCTGACTGAGCCTGATGGGGCAGTGAAAATGTTGTTTACCTCGCAGGGCTTTGCATAGTTCCTGCACTATTGTCCCAGTGAAGTGAGTGTTCCTATCACTGGAAATTTCCCTGGAATGCGAAATCTACATATAACATCCCTTAACTGTATTTTTGCTACTTTTACTACTTCAGCCTTCCTACGGGATAGGCTTCAACCCATTTAGAACACCTATATATTATTACAAGTATATATTCATATCCACAACATTTAAGCTTTTGAACACAATCTATTTGCATATTGCAGGATTATGAGCTTGACAAATGTGGCAAGTTCTACAATATTGCTAAGCTGTTACTATAAAACCTGGGGCAAACCAATTTAAAAGACTGATGCACACATCCCCCCTTTGCCCGTGTGGCCAACACCATGCGCCACATGGGCAAACCAGGGAAAGAGTGCCTGTGAGGCAACCAATGCATTAGCAAATGTTTGAGCTCTCTTATGGAAGGTGCAGTGGCCAGTTGCAATTTCCTGGAGCTTTTACAGTGCATCTCAAATTAAATTTCATCCAGCCCCAGGTCATAAAAGTCAAACCCTAGTTACGACATACATAACACATACATTTTGTTGCTTCAAAGAGAATACAAAAGTCAGCAAAACATTATTTTTTACAAATTCAGTTTGTAAACTGTATTGTACATATATTTGTTGCGTTTTGATTTATAAACATTATACATTGTACAAATCTTAAGTGAAGGGCAATGGACTGATTCTGACTTCATGGCTGTCATTCTATTCATTTGAATAATGTGACATCTCCACTAATAGTACATTATAAATTAAACTATCAATAGAAGAATATGTGCTACTGCGGACGTCATCTGAGCAGTTTCACAATATATTGTAGATTCCTATAATCTGGAAAACCTTTAATTATAGTATTTTAACTTATTTCTCCACTGAGTCAAGCATCACTTCAGCGTAGTGGACCTCAGCATTGGTCTGTTCAAGTTGCTGTGAGGCTGTCTTTAAAGCCGCGCCCTCGGCCTACTGTGTCTCAACAAGAACACCAGCATCTTCTCCATATGGGTCAGACATCGGTTCCTTCAGGACACGATTCATAATATGCATATCTGCCATGTGGAATAAATCAGTCTGAAGACACAATGTGTGGTTCACACAACATCAGAGATCGTCCTTATAAAAGGCATCTCTATCACATTAGTTGACATTCGCACAATCTATAAGGTTTCTAGTAAAGGGACAATTCAAAATAATAATAATCTTGATTCCAATTTATCTCATTTATCAAATTATTTCAGTACAGCACTCAGCTGTCGTCAGCAGCATCATATCTCCTGTGTTTATTGAATCAGCTTTACTTCCTAGTGTAGATACTCTTTTTGTGTGGAGTTGTCAAAGTTTCAAAACAATGTGCTTATCTTTGTCCTTTTATCTAACTTAAATACCTGAGAACATTACAATAACGATTACAGCAGCTCCTTCAACACCATAGTTAATAGTAGTTGGGTAAATGATGGCAGTTATTAATCTTTGTTTCTCAATTCATTTTTTACCAATAAACCATAATTTGAAATTATTTCCATACTCCTATTATTCCTATTTTCATTATTATTAGTTTTATGCGGTTGTCATCTAGTATGTGATGTATTCGTCTGTATCAACATCAATATTATTATCATTATTAATACAAGCAGTGTAAATTACCATTCATTACACTCTTGCTCTGTTTGTAATAAGTTATGAACCCTTACACATACTTACAGTCTCTGCCTTGTCTCTGACTTCTCTCTCTCTCTCTCTCTCTCATCTCAGGCTGCTTGTCTGCTCAGGCGAACAGGGGGAGCAGAGGAGCACATACGGCCCTTGCCCCCTGCCCCCCTCTTCCTAATTGATAGGGTATTTCTGTTTGTGAAAGGACTATTTCCAAACAGTTTTATAACTTGCCATGACTATGTTTCATTAAATTAGTTATGTTACACCTTTAGTTATACCTGTAGTAACTTCATTATTTTCCCTCATATTCCAGTCAATCACCATCAGAGTCTCTCGTGGCAGTACATTTGTCTCACACAGAACAAACTCTCCTTTCTCAACCGCTTTCAATTTTGGATAACATCGCACTGCATCCCAACAGCTGTTCTTTCTCCTATTCCTAATTTCTTACAAGAAAATGCAAGTTATATTTGATCGATTTGTATTATTACTATTTATATACATTTCACTACATTATTGTAGTTAATGAATGTATTTAATCTTTGGAAAATAAGCCTTTTCATTGATCTCAATAATGATGTCCAGGTACTTCAGGAAAGCACATTTTCAAAAAATGTGTCCAGTCAATGATTTCCCCAACTAAGAACCTGCGTGGGCACTAAGACTGTCCTCCTGCGCGGCTCATGTCTTTATTGTGTCACTTCCTCCTATTGAAGTCCAATCTACACCAGTACAGGTTCAGAAGAGCTGTTCCCGAATCCAGATTGAACTGATCAATAGTTAATTTCTTACCTACACATTGTATTTAGGGATCTATTTCTAGGGATTTAAAAACTCTTCATTGTGGAACTCATAGCTTCCAAATGAGCACATCGTTAATTTCCTGGAGTATCTGGTTATCTATTTATCAATATGTAAGAAACCTTCACCGAATGTTTGTGGTTGCCTCGGATTCCTATTTCTAAATTTGGCTCTAATTCCATTTCTAACATGTTACTTTTAACTTCTGTATTCGTAAGACCTATTTAAATAACTTAATTTTGTATTATTATTTCTGTTTGCAATAGCATTCTGTGTACAGTTAAATGCTGACTTTCTTGTAGGTCTGTTATTACAACATATTTAACTGGCGTTTTTTAGCTATCATTCTGTAACTATTTGTGACTTATGACTCTCTTAGTCATATTCTGGACTATACAGTACATGAAAAAGTCAAAATATGGACATTTACCTTGCGCAAACTGAAAACGTACAAACATACAAAGAGACACATATTAATTTATATCCATAGTAAATTCAGATACCATGGTTTTGGTTGGCATGTTATATTGACCTGCAGTGTCTCAAACTACCCTTATCTAGTAATTTTCCTTCAGTATCTTGAGGACTGTCATTTATACTGAAAAACATATATATATATTTTTAATTTGTCTTCGGGGCATTCAGATTGAATTATGCCTGTTGTCTTTTCTTTCTTTTCTCTAACAAATGTTTTAAGATAGCTAGCTTTGGTTTCTCATTTCTTAATGCTTTGTATTCCTATTTTGCAAAACCGTTTTTAGGTGCTCAAGTCTATCTGAATCAAAAGTCCCATCTTCTGGAAACCTTAATTTTCTGTCACCTATTGTCCAGTCAAACGCACCGCTTCACTCCATAGTTATCATACATGTACCTTACATGTGTACCTTTAAGTGGCGGGTCGCCCGTCTTACTAGAGCTGTTCCCACACAGTAACACGTTTTCCCATTTTCTATGTATCGTTTTGTACACAACAACCAAGGCGTGCAAGCCCGCAAAATAACAATAAACGACAGGGGAGAAAACATAGCAAAAAACAAGAAAACACAAATAATACTAAATCCTATATAGGAATAACAACAAACATGCTTTTCAATGTTTGCATTTATAGAACTTGTATATAACTTAATGACTTTTCTTCATTTACCATAAACACTATAAACTTCTATAAACTATAAACACGTTATTTTATATTATCACCGGCGTATCAGATATTGAACAATTAATTAGCGCTCCTTTTTTTTTTTTTCTAATAGTAGGTCAAACCTACGCTGCAGTTTACAAACACACTTAAGCCTGCGGGAACCCAGACAGGAAAACACAGTCCTGTTCCTTCACAAACAAGAAGACACAGTCAAGTCTATGGTAACCCTAAGAAACCATGCTCCTCGGTTATTGGTGTCAATGGATCTCATTATCCTTCCGTGACCAAATCAAAGACCATGGGATCGCATATGGTAACACAAATCGTTAAACAAAAGAGGTTATAAACACATTGACTACAATACCAGTTAGTAAGATGAAGGTGAGTCTCTTGTTAGTATTATTAGTCAGACATTAAATAACTACGCAGGTTAGTATTTATGTCAGGTAACTTCTCGTTATATATATATCAGTCTCATTAACGTTTAGGTGGAGAGAAAGATCCTATCATTACTTGTTACCACAATTTCCCTTAACTGATTATTATTCAATGATTAAGGATAGGCAGGGCCACCTATAATCTGGTGTCTATTAACTTGTGTCAATTTCAGACTAAACAGTTAAACAGGAATGAGAAGATATTTCTCGGCGTTGACAGATTTTATTTCTAAAATTATCAACAAAACAGTTTAATGCAACACACATTTATATTTAAGAAAACTAAATGATATTACACATTCTAGAGTTATGAATCACAGATTAACATTTCTAATTGATTTCTCAAATGTCATGAATCATGAACTCCAAACTGTTAAACTTATCTGAACTTCGTCGCAGAGAGGCCTCTCTGCCTTCGGGCTCAGATAACAGCACACGGCACGAGGTCCGTGTGGTTTGGAACAAAGGCAGTCCGGTTCGGCTTTGTCCAAGAACTTCCACTCAGTCGATGCACCTGGAAGTTGGGGTTTCGCGAAAGTAGAGTCGTTTCCAAACAGATTTTCCACTGGTTTGAAGGCTCCAAGGTTGTGCACAAAATCTTCTTTGTAAGCAGGTTTCCACCGTAGTTACTTGAAGACAAAGTCTTTGAGGAAAGCAGGGCCCTGTTTGTTCCAAGGGTCAAGTTTCTTAAGACTCAAATAGCTATTTAAATGACTGACACTTTCGTATTCAGTCGACTTAGTCATTTGTCCAGCTGTAAAACTCCACTGATCAGGTGGGTCTGTAAAGTTCTTTATTTAATAAAGTCCTTTAAAAGAATTCTTTGTACGGCTCAATCTCCTTCTCCCAGTTTAACTCTTCTGTTGCCGGCAAAGACTTGGTTGGTTTCTGGTTCCGGTTCGGGCAACAGAGCTACAGGTTGAGCTGTGGCAGCGAGTTACTGGTTCAGGTGAGAGAGAGAGAGAAAGAAAGGCCGTGTTTGTCCTTTATAGTCTGTCAGATCAATAGGTGATTGGTTCCTGAGTTCTTGAGATTGGATTTCGGTTTCAGCCCCCAGTGTCCTATTGGAGGGGGGCTTGATTTATGACTGATGTCAATCCATGCCATCTTTTGGAAATGCCGGTTGGCACGGGTTCGTAGCTCTGTGTCGGGATTTCGGCTCTCGTCCATTTCAAAGAGTTTTTATTTCCTACAGGCCCCCTTCCCCAGACATCTCACAGCAGGGATTCCAAGCTATTTGGCCCATTCTTGGTGCCATCCTCCCAAGACTGTCACTTTGATGTAAACCAGTTCACATGCTGATGAGTTAAGGAAATCTGATAAATTTGGGGGGGAGAGGTCTTCTTTAGATCAGTGCTTCAGCTCAGAGCTAAAATGCTCTTATCAGAATACACCCAACATAACGCTACACTGGTTAATTCTGTTCTGGGAAAACCACAATCCTGCAGGTTTAATAAGTCTCTCTACACATCAGTCCCTGAGTACCTTCAACCAATGGTCATTTTGACCAATTAAGCCCAAGAATTGAGTCAATTAAGTTGTCATGGACTACCCAGTGAAGACGTGAACTCACGACTAGGTCACACTGTGAGCTCACCAGAGCAGACATTACACTGAGCTCACTGTGAGCTCACTTAGCGCTTTTCCAGCGACATGGTGCCGGTGCTGGAGCCGGAGCTGCTGCTCGGCCTGGGATCCAGCTGATCTTTTTTGAACCGGCCCGCTTTTCCACCGGTTTTGACGTCACTGGATGTGGGCGTTCCCAAGCATGGAGTAGAAGTGGAGAAACACAGCAATAGTAATCAGCACCGAGGCGACTGCGTCTTTAAACCCCATTTAACATCACAATCAAACTCATTCCGCGTCTATGGCAAATCGTAACCCTAATGTTACAAATGTTCCCTAAACACCTATTTTGCAGGATCAATAAAAAATTATTAGGATTTTTTAAACTTTTACTGACACACATAGTTAATAGCAATGTGTTATAACTTTACCGAAAATAATAATCTGTATATCTTTAATTGTTTAGACGTTATTAAGATATAATGCATCTTTCACATAGGGAACATTTGTAACATGTTAGGAAAAACAAACAAATGATTTGAAAATATTCATAATTACAGCATACAATTTGTCAGGCTTCATAACAATGGTATTTATAACATACTCTGTAAAAATCAAGCAAATAGCATTTGTGGTTCACGAGACAAAATATATACACTCACCTAAAGGATTATTAGGAACACCTGTTCAATTTCTCATTAATGCAATTATCTAACCAACCAATCACATGGCAGTTGCTTCAATGCATTTAGGGGTGTGGTCCTGGTCAAGACAATCTCTTGATATCCAAACTGAATGTCTGAATGGGAAAGAAAG
The DNA here is from genome assembly GCF_036373705.1 of Amia ocellicauda. Taxonomy (NCBI): domain Eukaryota; kingdom Metazoa; phylum Chordata; class Actinopteri; order Amiiformes; family Amiidae; genus Amia; species Amia ocellicauda. The sequence goes on along the minus strand of NW_027103001.1, from coordinate 16,292 downwards.
GTAATTTAAGCAATTTTGAGCGTGGCATGGTTGTTGGTGCCAGACGGGCCGGTCTGAGTATTTCACAATCTGCTCAGTTACTGGGATTTTCACGCACAACCATTTCTAGGGTTTACAAAGAATGGTGTGAAAAGGGAAAAACATCCAGTATGCGGCAGTCCTGTGGGCGAAAATGCCTTGTTGATGCTAGAGGTCAGAGGAGAATGGGCCGACTGATTCAAGCTGATAGAAGAGCAACTTTGACTGAAATAACCACTCGTTACAACCGAGGTATGCAGCAAAGCATTTGTGAAGCCACAACACGTACAACCTTGAGGCGGATGGGCTACAACAGCAGAAGACCCCACCGGGTACCACTCATCTCCACTACAAATAGGAAAAAGAGGCTACAATTTGCACAAGCTTACCAAAATTGGACAGTTGAAGACTGGAAAAATGTTGCCTGGTCTGATGAGTCTCGATTTCTGTTGAGACATTCAGATGGTAGAGTCAGAATTTGGCGTAAACAGAATGAGAACATGGATCCATCATGCCTTGTTACCACTGTGCAGGCTGGTGGTGGTGGTGTAATGGTGTGGGGGATGTTTTCTTGGCACACTTTAGGCCCCTTAGTGCCAATTGGGCATCGTTTAAATGCCACGGCCTACCTGAGCATTGTTTCTGACCATGTCCATCCCTTTATGACCACCATGTACCCATCCTCTGATGGCTACTTCCAGCAGGATAATGTACCATGTCACAAAGGTCGAATCATTTCAAATTGGTTTCTTGAACATGACAATGAGTTCACTGTACTAAACTGGCCCCCATAGTCACCAGATCTCAACCCAATAGAGCATCTTTGGGATGTGGTGGAACGGGAGCTTCGTGCCCTGGATGTGCATCCCACAAATCTCCATCAACTGCAAGATACTATCCTATCAATATGGGCCAACATTTCTAAAGAATGCTTTCAGCACCTTGTTGAATCAATGCCACGTAGAATTAAGGCAGTTCTGAAGGCGAAAGGGGGTCAAACACAGTATTAGTATGGTGTTCCTAATAATCCTTTAGGTGAGTGTATATATATATAATCAAAGCTATCAGACTATAGCAGCCGGTGTATGAAGACACATACGATTATACAGCATTATTTGGCAGCTTCGCAAGACCTAATTTGAAACGTTGTTGGTAAGTTAGATAATTAGTGGGGACCCTCTATTTGCAGTTCTTCCCCTCCATAATTGCTAAAATAAAGTTTTACTGACATTTTATTGACCCTACCACTGCATAGGGCACATCTGTAACATGAACGCTACTGAATGGCACATACATTGAAAACTACGGAGAACTGAGACAAATCCACTTTACACTTCGTAAATAATCTTAAAACGTTTCCAACCAAGGCAACACCCACTTGAAATACGTTCATTCTCATTTTTGGTAAACAAAAAGAGAGATTGTTACATATGTTCCCTATGATGCATCTACAGAGAGAGAGAGACAGACAGACACTAACTCTCTCTCTCTCTCTCTCTCTCTCTCTCTCTCTCTCTCTCTCAGCTGGGAGTGTGTGGGAGGGGTCTGCAGTGAGCGGGAGTGCTGCTGAGAGCTCTGTCCTTTGGCTGCGTTTTTTTGTTGCTTTACTTTTTTCAGTTTGTTTATTTTGTCTTCTGTTTTCAGTGCTTTTCTTATTGTGGGGGAACAGGGGAGGGGAGGGGGGAGTACCGGTAGTTCTTCCCGGGTCGGGGGGTCGGACCCCCTGAATGCGTCTTTTGAAAAACTGACCCGACGCCATGGAGTCAAGATCGCTCCGGTGCAGTTCTGCCCCCTAGAGCAGTGTGTGTTAGCGGTTGGGGAGGTAGCAGGGTGTGAAAATATCAAGTCTGCTGCCATTGTTATCTTCTTAAAAACCACTGATCTGCTCAATCAGCTAGTGGCTAATGGCACAGTGTTAGACGACACTTTCACCCCGGTGTTGCCGCTCGCTGCTCCTGCCCGGAAGGTAACGCTGTCTAACGTCCCTCCGTTCATCCGCACCGGCTCGGGCAGCTGATGTCCGGCATTAAGAGGGTCCCGCTGGGCTGCAAAGCCCCGCAACTGAAACACGTCGTGTCCTTCCGAAGGCAGCTGTATATGATCCTCAATAACATCAATGAGGATCTTAATGTCTCCGAAGTTGGATCTCTCTTGCTGCCACCACCACGAAGATTGCTCTTTAGTAATGTTGGAAAGTCAAAGACAGCAACCGTCAGGGTTCTTGCATATGACGTATTCGTGCTGCACCTCTCTGCAAGGATCCAGGACAGTTTGTCAATGTAAACTCCAGTGCCTGGGAATATTTCCACCTAAAAGACAATGGTAAATAAAAAACAAGTTTATCCCCAAACTATTCTTATATTATGTTAAGTGGAATACATTATCAGTAAGGCTGTGATTTTGTTACAGAAATGTGTTATTAAAGACCACAGTATGTCTCAATTCTAAGTTTATTAATTTACACACATAATAAAGTCAGTGAATCTGTGACACCCATAATTCAATTACATTCTTATTATCAACTATAACTATGAATATAACTGATAATGTAGCATCATTAGATTGTTTACAACCAATATTTGTTTTCAATATATATATTTTTACCTTGTCTTTGTAATATTGTAGACCAAGAGTGTTATACCTGTTTTGGTGATTCTTTGTCAGATTCAGAACAATTTGCTGTGGGGCTGTCAGAACCACTTGATGGTGACACACTTTTGTCTTCATTGCTGATAAATGTGGCTTTTGTTACAATTTTTTTCAGATTGTCCAAAAGGTCTGGAATCTCTGGAGAAAAAAACCTTAGTATTAAATGATAATCATTTCTAGTAATATATTTAATACAAAGTGAAAACAAAACCATCAATGCCTGCAATTATACTTGAGAGACTTGCTCTATGTTATTGGCAAACTGACCTTTTTGTGGGTCATTAACATTAGCTACAAAAAAAATAAAAAAGATAAAATACAAGAATTACCAGGTCTAATGTAATGCATATAGTCATTAATGTAGGATTATGAAGTTATGTTGAAAAACTTTATTTAATAATCAGTATTATTAAACTATTAGACAGTGCACATTAAGAGTCTGTATTGTGGTTCTAGATTACTTCAGTATGATCAACTATAATACATTACTCTGGAATCTAAATTACTGAAGAATAACATTTATCAAGGTAAGGAATTATTTGCTATAAATAAAAAAACTTACCATCAACCATACGGTTTCGAAGACATTGGTTTTCATTTTTAAGTCTTGTGTTTTCCTTTTCGAGCTGCTTAACTTTTTGCTGTAGCTCAACTTCACTGGACTCTTTAAATGTCTGTAGAATATGACGGGATCTAATTCTTGAAGCTCCATCGGTTTTCTTTCTTATTTTGTGCTGTATTCAGAGAGGAAAAGAGTTTAAAATGAAAATATATATATATATGAATATGATTAAAAAAAAACAATCCTGCAATACATTTATTTAATATTTGCAGTAATTATCTCACCGGTAACTGTGGTTCATCAAGGTCACTATCATCTGAAATTTGAAGTTTTTTGTTTGGTTTAGGTACTCTCTTCATTTTAGGACAGGGCATTTTTGTTAGGTCATTAAGTTTTCTTCTTAGTTCGCCTTCTTTTCCTAAAATAAAAATAAAATAAATAAAACCCTGCATTATGTCCACAGATATTTGGGGATTATATTTATTTGTCATAAAAATACTGTGCTTTGACCATACAAATTAAGATGAACAGCCAACACTGAATCAAAACTGAAGTTAAATTATATCTGGTTTAATTTATTTTGTGATTTGGGGGATTTTATTGTATAGCACAACACACAATAAATCGTTCTTACAAATGCCAGTCAAGTATGACGAGTTTTAGCGCCCTCACCACCACCTACCATGTTATAAGAGTATGTTAGAAGTACAACACATTAATAACTTAAACATTCATTTCAAATATACTGTGATTGTATATATCAAATAGCATGTAAAGACTTTAATGTTTTTTTTTTAAATAAACATTGTTACCAGTCATAATGATCTGCGCTTCATGGACAGGCCATCCACCTTTTGGAGGTTTGTTCGTGTCTCTCCACTCTGCTCTGAAGTTTCGAGTCGTCTCTTCGTCATCATCAGCAATGCTGAATAAATCAAAATTGCGAAAGCAAGCAGTGGGAATCACGCTGTAAGAGTCTTTGTCGACCCCGCTTTCCCACTTCACCAACGCGTGCATCACCGCCATACTACCTTCACCTTCTCGTCCGTTTTTTCTGCGCGTTTTTCCCCCGACAAGTCACGGCACAAAAAACAGTCCCGCTCTGCATTCTGGTACTTGGCGTTCTTAATAACACCAACAGGGTGTAATCGCATAGACCACTCGAGTATAAAGTACTACATATCCCATCAGTTACTGTTTTTTTTCATTTTCTGAAACTGCAATTTAGCACTTTCAACTGTTTCTTAGTGATTCCTAGAATTACTAACCGGTATTGTAGTCAATGCGTTTATAACCTTTTTTGTTTAACGATTTGTGTGTTATCCTATGTGATCCCATGGTCTTTGATTTGGTCACGGAAGTGATTTGTCTTTGATTTGTTGATCTAGAGTTGAATTTTAATTAGTTTTTCCCTTTTGTATAATTAGTGTAGTGCTACATTTAGTCTTAGTTTTTAAATAAATTTGACAATTTATATCTTTGGAATTGGTGTCTGCGTCCAATTATTACAGAAATTGAGTTCTACAAGACTCCAGGATTCGTGCTAAGGTGATACTATGAATTCACTTCTTTAATTGAAATGTATAAGTGTACCTTACGCTACATATATGTATGTATGTATGTATGTCCAATTGCTTTGACAATACAAATGAATTGAATTGAGAGGGAGAGAGAGAGAGAGAGAGAGAGAGAGAGACAGACAGACAGACAGACTGACAAACAGAAAAACAGACAGACACAGACACACACACACACAGAGCCAGCCAGCTCAGCGATGACATCACGAGCCTCTCTCAGCTGACTGCTATGACATCACAGAGCACGTACATTCCGTTGCTTGCCGTCTGTCAACCACTCAGTCACTGCCAGCCAGACTGGCTGGCTGGCTGGATGGGGGGGCTGCTTGCTGCTGCTGCGTACCTTAGCAAGCTTATTTGCTTGACCGGCCTTCCTACTCCTCTGCCCACATGCCCACCTATGCCCGATCTGCTGTTCACCTGGATCACAGCTCCGCCCCAACAAGGCAGAGCCCCCCAAGAATGGTACAAACTCACCCACGATCCCCTCCACGGAAAGCTTTAGCAAAAGGCAAAAGCGTTATACGTAATGAAGAGGAACCCGAGTCCAAGACGCATCCGACCAGCCATACATATTTGTGTGTATTAAAGATCACATTTTCTTACATTTAGTTTTTCTGTACTTTATTACATCTTATTGTGATTTATAAAAGTATTGTTTCTTTTCCATATGTATGTATGTATGTGTGTGTGTGTGTGTGTGTGTGTGTGTGTGTCTGTCTCTGTGTGAAAGTTAGTGTGTGTGTCTGTACGTGTGTGCCTGTCTCTGTGTGAAAGTGTGTGTGTGTGTGTGTGTGTGTGTGTGTGTGTGTGTGTGTGTGTGTGTGTGTGTATGTCTCTCTGTGAAAGTGTGTGTGTGGGTGTGACAGTGTGTGTGAGTGTCTGTCTGTCATGTAACTCGCACATCTGTGATGGCACCATTTTTGCAGAAGAGATGTACACATTTTGGAGCAACATATGCTGCCATCCAGACATCATCTTTTCCAGTGACGTCCCTGCATTTTCAAACAGATCACATTTTATTACACTTTGTTTATCTGTACCTTATTACATCTTATTGTGATTTATACTTGTAATGTTTCTTTTCCATATATATGTATGTACAGTGGGGGAAAAAAGTAATTGATCCCCTGCTGATTTTGTACGTTTGCCCACTGACAAAGAAATGATCAGTCTATAATTTTAATGGTAGGTGTATTTTAGCAGTGAGAGACAGAATAACAACAAGAAAATCCAGAAAAATGCATTTCAAAAAAGTTATAAATTGATTTGCATGTTAATGAGGGAAATAAGTATTTGACCCATTTTCAATGCCCTGGCTTAGGGAAGGAGGTTCTCACCCATGATTTGACGGTACATGGCCCCGTCCATCGTCCCTTTGATGCGGTGCAGTTGTCCTGTCCCCTTAGCAGAAAAACAGCCCCAAAGCATAATGTTTCCACCTCCATGTTTGATGGTGGGAATGGTGTTCTTGGGGTCATTCCTCCTCCTCCAAACACGGCGAGTTGAGTTGATGGCAAAGAGCTTGATTTTGGTCTCATCTGAGACCACTTTCACCCAGTTCTCCTCTGAATCATTCAGATGTTCATTGGCAAACTTCAGACGGGTCTGTACATGTGCTTTCTTGAGCAGGGGGACCTTGCGGGCGCTGCAGGATTTCAGTCCTTCACGGCATAGTGTGTTACCAATTGTTTTCTTGGTGACTATGGTCCCAGCTACCTTGAGATCATTAACAAGATCCTCCCATGTAGTTCTGGGCTGATTCCTCACCGTTCTCATGATCATTGAAACTCCACGAGGTGAGATCTTGCATGGAGCCCCAGACTGAGGGAGACTGACAGTTATTTTGTGTTTCTTCCATTTGCGAATAATCGCACCAACTGTTGTCACCCTCTCACCAAGCTGCTTGGTGATGGTCTTGTAGCCCATTCCAGCCTTGTGTAGGTCTACAATCTTGTCCCTGACATCCTTGGACAGCTCTTTGGCCATGGTGGAGAGTTTGGAATCTGATTGATTGATTGCTTCTGTGGACAGGTGTCTTTTATACAGGTAACGAGCTGAGATTAGGAGCACTCCCTTTAAGAGAGTGCTCCTAATCTCAGCTCGTTACCTGTATGAAAGACACCTGGGAGCCAGAAATCTTGCTGATTGATAGGGGATCAAATACTTATTTCCCTCATTAACATGCAAATCAATTTATAACTTTTTTGAAATGCGTTTTTCTGGATTTTCTTGTTGTTATTCTGTCTCTCACTGCTAAAATACACCTACCATTAAAATTATAGACTGATCATTTCTTTGTCAGTGGGCAAATGTACAAAATCAGCAGGGGATCAAATACTTTTTTCCCTCACTGTATGTATGTATGTATGTATGTATGTAAGTGTGTGTGTGTCTGTCTCTGTGTGAAAGTGTGTGTGTGTGTCTGTCTGTGAAAGTGATTGTGTGTGAAAGTGTGTGTGTCTGTCTGTCTGTCTGTGAAAGTGTGTGTGTGTGTGTGTGTGTGTGTGTGCGTGTGTCTGTCTGTCTGTGAAAGTGTGTGTTTGTGTGTGTATGGGTGTGACAGTGTGTATGAGTGTCTGTCATGTAACTCGCACATCTGTGAGGGCACCATTTTTGCAGAAAGAGATGTACACATTTTGGAGCAACATATGCTGCCATCCAGACATCGTCTTTTCCAGGGACGTACCTGCATTTTTCAGCAGGATAACGCCAAACCACATTCTGCCCAGATTTCAAGCGCATGGTTGCATAGGCAGAGAGTGCGGGTGCTAGCATGGCCTGCCTGCAGTCCTGACCTGTCTCCGAATTGAGAATGTGTGGCGCACTATGAAGTGCAAATTAAGACAACGAAGGCCCTGTGCAGTTGCGCAGCTGAGGAAATGCATAATGGATGAATGGGGGAAAATCCCGCTTGCTAAACTTAACCAAGTGGTGTCTTCAGTGCCCAAGTGCTTAATAAGTGTTATTAAAAGAAAAGGTGATGTTACATAGTGGTAAACAGTCGACTGTCCCAACTTTCTTGGTTTCTTTTCACTGCTAATGAGATGCTGTAGAGTGAGTTAGTTATATTGCTTTCAGGAGCTCTAATCGTATTGATGAGTTCATGCAGCATTTGTAATTGAATTTCAAAAAGAAATCTTTGCTGTCTGGCCTGTGTGTATGAGATGTACTCTGTCAATCTTTGGCTAACAACTGAAACATTGGTAGAACAGAAATGGCAACATAAAAAAGAAAAGTACATTTTAAAAGAGCACATTAAATAGGATGAATATACAGTTTTTTACAATCACTTTGTCACTCATTTCAGAACCTTGATGTCATTTTTCAAAACTAGACACAAAACTCAAAACGGTCATCACTTGTAACACAGGCTGTCCAATGTTCAAAACATTGCATTGTGCATTCATATCTTTAAAGAAACCTAGCACTTGCAGACTTGTTGGTTCAAATAACTCATTTATCATGAAATACCATAGTAACATAGTAACACAGAAGATACCGATAGTTTCACTGTGTAGTTGTTCGTACAATCATTAAATATTGTAGTACAAAATATGTGATACATGTTTCATTATGGTACTACACATAAATACATCACTGTAAAAGGACTAGTAGAGAGAATACTACAGACACAGTGGAATCATTGAACAAAATCTGAAATGTATTGATGCAATACAATCAAATCACACCATAGGTTTCTTTGAATCCATGCAACAATAATTAGCTACAAAAACGAACAAAACTACAGTAAAATGTCAACTGCAGTGTTCCTCACCTGGCTTAGTGTAAAAAGCAAAACAAAGGATTGATTACTGTACTTCTAAATTTCCATCAGCCCTGTGTTCAGGTTCAGGTTCTCACAACCATTTTTCACAAGAGGCATCTTGAAACTGAACATACCTGAACATACTCAGTCATCAGCTGCTTCACTCTGTCTGCATTTCTTTCAAAAGGCACACTATACTCTGTGCTACACATTGGTATGCAGTATACAGTCATTTGACAATTGAGAGTAGCCTAATGTTTAGTGCATGCTGAAGACTTGCTGCTTCTCAGTACGGACATTTCTGATGATTGAGGCCACAGTTGATCCTGAGTTGATTCTGAGGTTTGATTGAATCATTGTAGCTGCCTCAGTCATGGTCATGCCATGATTTACAACATGTTCTACAACTATTTCTCGGATTTCACTGGACACTATTTGCTGTTGCTGCCGCTGTCTGGTCCGTGGCCTTGTCCTCTACCACGTTCCCCCAACACCTCTCAAATGAGGCCCATGGCTGCCTCTCTGGTGAGGCCTAAGCCCTCCTCTATGACGAGGCCCACGACCACCTCTCAGAAGGGGTGCATGTCCCCTTCCATTCCTTTGACCACCACGTCTTCCTCCTCCCACTGCTTGACCTCTATTGTGACCTGGATGACCTGCCGGCTCCATGTTATCACTGTGTTGCTCGGGTGGATAGCACTCATTTCACTCGATACTCGTACCACAATGTGAAATCAATCATCAATAACCAGTTGGCAGTATTGGAAAAGCAATTACAAGGGCCTGCATACATACAGTAATGTCAAATCTGATGTGGAAGAACAATCATCTTCAACCAGGTTGGAGCGTTAGTTGCAATGCCTTTAATACACGCAGCGTGGAGAGGAACAGTGATTCAAGAAGATCCCAAAGTCGCTCTGCCTTCATTTTAACAGTCAGAGCTTTTATACACAAAAATCAAAGAGCTGGTTATAATCAGAAAGTCATTACTATGTTATCTTAAAAGTTAGCTAAGCAGAATTTATATCATTATAGGACAGAGTTCATAGATCAACACATGGATTAGGGAGCAGGCACTTCAATCATACTGTTTGACATTGTCTCCAAGATTCTCATCGTAAATAACAAGCAGAAATCAAACTACCTTCTGGCCTGACCTTCTAGCTTGACCTTATCTTTCTTAAGTATACAAGAGAGAAAAACAGGTATTAGAGAAAGAATTTCTAACTTTCCTTCCACACTGAAAACATGGTGTGGAAAAGTGCTACATGATGATGAATGATGATGAAATATTACATCCATAGATAATGTAGTCCAACTGGTTCATGCTCCTCGGTTATTGGTGTCAATGGATCTCATTATCCTGAAACTTTCATGATCGAAACATGGAATACTGTTCGTCAGTTTCCATAAAACTATGAATTAAGAGTAATGCAACAGTCACTTATCATTTTGAGCAGCTGTATCAATTGATAGTTAGATCTTTGTAATGAAATGAATAGACAGTGATCTCAGATGTAATGTGTGAATTGCATTTTGAAATGGTAATACTTTGACGTTAAGTTGTATCATTTTAGTTCAATGAACAAATGATCTGAGGTTGATGTGTATTGTATCCAAGCAATTGAAAAATGTGCATTTTGATCATCGGGTGTGAGTTTAGTGTCTAGAGTTTTGAAAAATGACATCAAGGTTCTGAAATGAGTGCCAAAGTGATTGTAAAAAAGTGTAATATCAGGGGACAGTGGCTATTACTGATCTGGCCTTCCGTGGCCTCTGTATTAATGTAACAGGTCACATTGTATGTGTACACTGATACTTGATAGTATAATATAGTACAAGTAAAAAACATACATAGGTATCATAGAAGTATTTTGCAGAAATGATTAAGGATAGTTATCAAAATGGAGAGGAAATGCTAAATCCAGTCTCCCCAGGCTGAGCTTCTATTGCTACACCTGCTAAGTGGCTGCTGGCCCCACTATATGGATAGAGCCACACCAAGTACAAGAGTCTCCCCATTGCTATTTATATCTCCCTATCCAGTCTTCTATACGTGTCAGGTATACAAGTGTGTGTGTGTGTGTGTGTGTGTGTCTGTCTGTCTGTCTGTCTGTGAAAGTGTGTGTGTGTGTGTGTGTGAAAGTGTGTGTGAGTGTCTGTCTGTCTGTCTGTCATGTAACTTGCACATCTGTTAGGGCACCATTAATGCAGAGATGTACACATATTGTTTATTTTCCATATATATGTATGTATGTATGTATGCATGTCCAATTGCTTTGACAATACAAATGCACTGAATTGAGACAGAGAGAGAGAGAGAGAGAGAGAGAGAGAGAGGTGCTAAGGCACATTTGTAACATAAATTAGGGAACATTTGAAACATGCTTAGGGAACATTCATAAGAACATAAGAACATAAGAAAGTTTACAAACGAGAGGAGGCCATTCGACCCATCATGCTCGTTTGGTGTCCATTAATATCTAAGTGATCCATGGATCCTATCCCGTCTATTTTTAAATGTTCCCAAACTTTCAGCTTCTACCACTTTCCATCTTGAATGCCTTGAAGCCCAATTTCCATTTGTTGTCCCCTGGTGCGTGTGTCCCTGCTGATCTGGAAAAGCTCCTCTAGTTTGAGGAACCTTTCATGATTTTGAAGACTTGGATCAAGTCCCCACGTAATCTCCTCTGTTCCAGGGTGAAAAGGTTCAGTTCCCTCAGTCTCTCCGAGTAGGACTTTCCCTTCAGACCTGGAATAAGTCTGGTTGCTCTCCTCTGAACTGTCTCTAAAGCAGCAATATCCTTCTTGAAGTGTGGTGCCCAGAACTGTACACAGTATTCCAGATGAGGTCTAGCGCATTGTACAGTCTTAACATTACTTCCCTTGTTTTAAATTCTACACTTTTGACGATATACCCTAGCATTCTGTATGCCTTTTGTATTGCTTCCCCACATTGTTTGGATGGAGAAAGTGAATCCACATAGATTCCTAGGTCTTTCTCATGCATTACTTCATCTATATCTGTACCTCCCATAGTGTAATTATAGTGGACATTTTTGTTTTACTGCATGTATTACCTTGCACTTGTCCACATTGAATTTCATTTGCCAGGTGTCAGCCCACAACTGAATTTATCTAAGTTCCTCTGAATAGCATGTGCTGCCAAGATTGTATCTGCTAAGCCACCTATTTTAGTATCATCTGCAAATTTGACAAGGTTGCTAAGTATCCCAGAGTCCAGATCATTAATATAGATTAGAAAAAGCAAAGGCCCTAGTACTGATCCCTGTGGAACTCCACTAACAACCTCACTCCAGTTAGAAGTGACTCCTCTAATATGTTTCCTATACATCAACCAGTTCATAATCCATCTACTTACATGACCCTGAATGCCTACAGCTTCCAATTTGAGGATCAGTCTTTGGTGTGGAACCTTATCAAAAGCTTTTTGGAAATCTAAGTATATCATATCATATGCTTTCACGTGATCTACAGCTGCAGTTGCATGTTCAAAAAAATGTATTAAGTTAGTAAGACATGATCTGCCTCGTCTAAACCCATGTTGACTATCTCCAAGAATATGGTTTTCATTGAGATGCTCCTCTATTTTCTGTCTAATCATTTTTTCCAACATTTTACAGGTGATGCAGGTGAGACTGATTGGTCTGTAATTTCCTGGCTCAGTTTTGTCCCCTTTCTTGTGGATTGGTATGAAATTTGCTGTCTTCCAGTCAGTGGGAACATCCCCTGTTCTAAGTGTCATTTGAAATAATCGAGTTAACGGCCTATACATAATTTCCCTCATTTCTTTAAGTACTGTTTGAAATATCCCATCTGGCCCAGGTGATTTGTTTGATTTTAATTCTGCTAGTCCCTTTAGTACCTCCTCCTCATTTATCCTGATCTCTCTTAGGGTTTGACTGGATTGATTGTCAACCTGTGGCATGTCATCTGTTTTTTCTTTTGTAAAAACCTCTGTGAAATACTCATTTAGAATATTTGCCACATCTTGTTCGTTTTCCAAGATACCTCCATTTTTGCCCTTTATCTGTTTCACCTCCTCCTTAATTGACCGCTTGCTGTTGTAATTTTGAAAAAAGCTCATTGCATTGGTTGTAGCTCCAAGAGCTATGTTTCTTTCTATTTCCCTCTTTGCTTTCCTGATCCCTTTCTTAAGATCTCTTTGCAGCTCAACATATTCTATGTATTTTGTTTCATCACCATCCCTTTTGTATGTGCTATACAACATTTTCTTCCTCTTTATATTTTTTTGCATGCCTCTGGTGTATGTATGTATGTATGTATGTATGTATGTATGTATGTATGTATGTATGTATGTGTGGAAGGAAAGTTAGAAATTCTTTTCTCACAACTGTTTTTCTCTCTTGTATACTTAAGAAAGATAAGGTCAAGCTAGAAGGTCAGGAGGCCATAAGGTATTTTGATTTCTCTTTGTTATTTACAATGAGAACCTTGGAGACAATGTCAAACAGAATGACCTACGTGCCTGTTCCCTAATACCATGTATAGACCTATGAACTCTGTTCGATAATGATATATGTTCTGCTTAGTTAGCCTTTAAGATAACATAGTAATGACTTTCTAGCATGTATGTATGTATGTATATATATATGTATGAATGTATGTATGTCCAATTGCTTTTGACAATACAAATGAATTGAGAGGGAGAGAGAGAGAGAGAGAGAGAGACAGACAGACAGACTGACAAACAGAAAAACAGACACACACACAAACACACACACACACAGAGCCAGCCAGCCCGCCAGCCAGCCAGTCAGCCAGCCAGCTCAGCGATGACATCACGAGCCTCTCTCAGCTGACTGCTATGACATCACAGAGCACGTACATTCCGTTGCTTGCCGTCTGTCAACCACTCAGTCACTGCCAGCCAGACTGGCTGGCTGGCTGGATGTGGGGGCTGCTTGCTGCTGCTGCGTACCTTAGCAAGCTTATTTGCTTGACCGGCCTTCCTACTCCTCTGCCCACATGCCCACCTATGCCTCTACTCCAAGATACTTATACAATAGAAAAACTATGGTAATAATAATATAGCCCAAGACAAAAAATATTAATCTTTCTAGACTGTATTAAAGTTCAGCACTTCGGAAAAATAGAATTATTTTGTATTTCAATAAAACAAAAATTATTACTGGTATCCACACACCCAACCAATGTAAATGTCACGGACGGTGTTAATTAGCTCCTTAATCACCATTATTTATTATATTTATATTTCACTTCACTTTATGCAATATGGCTTGTGTATTTTGTTTGGTTCTATATTGCCATTATTTTGTGTGTTGATTATCTTTCACTTTATTGTTTAATTTGTTATTCACTTAGTATTATTTTGATTGTTTGCACGCGTGCCTTATTATTTTTGTTTCTTCTTTCTTTCACAACTCACCTGGGTCCACCTGCACTCTTCACACGCGTCCCCACTTAATCACCCTGCCCTGGGAGAGGAGAGGATTATCTGCTGTAGTCCACTTTCCAATGTGGGAGGTCTCTGCGGCTCATATCTCATTCAATTATTTATTCATTTATCCTACATCAAGTTTATTTATTTTCCCACGTTTCATTCAATCACCATCAGAAGCTCTCTGTGCTAAAAGTGGCAGCACATTTGTCTCACACACATCAAACTCACCTTTTCCTGCTTCCCAAGCCTTATCAACTTACTCAGACCCTCGTCAACTTACTCAAACCCTCTTCAACTTTGGTTAACATTGCTCTGCATTCTAACAGCTATTCTTTCTCCTATTCTTAATTTCTTACAAGAAATGTATTCAGGTTTTTTTATCAATATGTTTTATTTATATTTATACAGATGTCACTCCATTATTCGTTTATTGAAGTCATATATGTACCTAACAAAATATTAGCCAATAGGCCATTGATCTCAATAATGATTCCCATAATCCTAGGACACCTTCTCTTTTACTCTCCCTTTCCATTCTTACTTTTCTCCTGTAAAGCATTTTATATTACTTGAGCTTACTTATTCTATAGTTGTAATCTTATACTTCTGCGGTATCTTACCCTTTTCCTACATCACTCATCTTAAAACCATGGTCTACTTTGACTTTCATTTCAGGTATTATATGCTAGGCACCAATAACCAAACATTTTCTGAAAGACTGTAACATGTCACCAGACTGTTTACATTCTCCTGCTTTCACAGGCTGTCAGGGCTGCACCAGGCTCTCTTCTAGCCTTTCGTTTCCTTGAATTTGACTTTTGACAGAGCTTGTCCATAACATGATGTTTAACAAACAAATTCTGGTTCTTCTTGTGGAGACACCATGACTATTTATGTATTACTATTATTATCCATCTGTTTATTCAATGTATATTTTGGATTACTTTTCTTATAATAGTCTTTCTTTCTGATTTCTGATGCTTGAGGCACTCTGTATAGAGCCAAAGATCCTCATGAATATGATAAATCTGTTGTTACATTTTTAAATATAATTCTAAAATGATTGCCAAAACATAGACATTTACCTTATATCACCTTCAAACTATACATATACATAAACACACAAAGCACATACACATTGATATCTAAAGATAATTCAGATATCCGATCTGTGGCATGTTTTATTGACCCTGCAGTGTCTCAAACAGCCCTTATAACTTATTATTTAAGCTTATGATTATTTAGAATAAAATGTCAAATAATCCCACTCGATTATTTCATTATTTCACTATCTCAGTTTTCTTGATCCATTGTGAAAAAGTTCTGTTATTTCCTCCTCATCTGTAGAGGCTACATTAGCCCACTCCCCGGTCTGATATTCTCGTAGTAACTGTATCCAAATGTTGGGCGGACATTTAGCCTTCACGATGATGTGTACATCGTGCGGGTGAAGGAGGTGAATAACCATCTTTTCATCTAGAATATCCCAAAAAGTTGTGTTACCCTGGTTTGGTTTTAATTTTGGGAGGGACGCCCATATCATTTCTTTTTCTCCTGGGGAGAAGGGGACATGGGTTTTAGTCGTATAGACTATTGATTGACCTTCCTCTTTACTCTGTCTAGTTTTGACTTGCATGGGTGCAGCTGGGACCGTTTTCAGAGCGGTCAGATCTGGATACAATGTATTATTATAACCAAAATCAGTGATTGATTTATATTCCGGATTATATGGGGGAGGAGCGCTAGCAAAACCTCCTTTTTCATATTCCCATGCTTTGCGATCTAAATCATCCCAATCGGGCCTGTCGTCCTTGGAGTGATCTGTGTCGCGACGCGCTCCTAACACGGCAGCACATCGCGCACCTACACCTTCACCTTTTCTGACCACTTTTCTTGCCCTTCTAATTTGCCTTGTAGTTCTATTAATTCTATCGTATTTTTCACAACTTCTTCTCTCAATTCACATTACTGTTTATGATGATCTTCCATTTCTGTTATTTTCTTTTCTTGATTCTCACCAACCTGACACAATATCACAATTCCTTTCTCTGTCTTATCTGGTTGTTGTTGCTTCCACCAGTCCCGGTGCTCCTTCGGAGACCAGTCTTTCTCCCAACTTCCTTCCAACATTTTCTTCTCTACATTCTGTTTTTTTATTTCTCAAAAAACCAATAATGCTGGTGTCACTCACTGTGACGATTTATCTGAAATATTACATTATTATATATTATATTATGTATATATATTATAATAAAAACAAACACTCCAGTA